>NW_009621011.1:0-48792 GCF_000690535.1 Cariama cristata | reverse complement strand
TCTATGATTCTATGATTCTATGATTTGAAGCAGTTCAAAACCAATAAATTGTATTTCCCAATCATTTCTTAACAAGTATCAGGCTTTGGCTATGCATAGACTTCTTGCCTTGAAGATTTATGTGTCCCAGAGTACACTGGGTTATACACAATTAAAAGAAAGACAAGCACTTGCATACATTACAACAATTCTGCTTAACCTGTTGTGTGCATGCCTTTGCCTGGAGTTAAGAAAATTTAGATTCCTCAGTCTGATTTGGAGAAACCTGGCATGGAAAATTGTAATGGGAATGAGACTGAGCACAAATTTGTCCTGCAGCTAGCATGTTCTTGCTAAGGGTCTCTTCCATTATGCTAACTATCAGTGTGGTTTTCCTTAAAGACAGTTCTGTTTTCTCACTCCTTCAATATCTGGTTTTGCTCTACAGAAGAATAAAACATTTTTGGTGCCTTAAAATTTGCTTTGGAATAGAACTGTCAGATTCCTTTCAATACTAATCACAGTATGTTTTGAGCTAAGAAGAAAACTATGTAACGTTAGGAAATCCCTTAGCAATATTTACAAATGGGATAAAACTCCAGTTATATAAATCTTGCACATTGGATATTAATTTCAGTTGCAGATATTTAAAGCACTTTTCACTGTTTTGAAAGGTTGTATACTAATCAGATTATGCTTCTCAGATTTATTCTAGTCAGACTTGCTGCATTATAACCCTCGATACTTGCTTTAAACCCCAAAGAACTTGCCTATCCTTTAAATTCCTTTAGAATTTTCTCATCCTGTATGAATGGAAAATGTATCATTAGCAAAGAAAGCTGTTTCATAAAGTCCATGGGGTGTAGAATTACTAAAAAAAATCTGAGATATATCTTATAAAGTATATTAAACCAAACAAAAATGTTAGACACATGAATGATGAGGAATGAGGCTGAAGAAGTGAGGCATCCAAAGAGAATATTGCATTGATATTAAATGAAATTTAGTTATCTTTTTCTTACTTTTTATGAGGACATCATGAGATCCTAATAGGAATGAGTTTAAAGAAACAGAAATTCTCATCATCAGGTGAAAGAAAATTCAAAAAGCTTAATATACTCAAGCATGGGCACAAGTAGATGACTGTATATATTTCTGAATAACTATCACATGAAATCAAAGATACAGTAAGAAGGGTTTAAAATGTTTGTCAAGTCAGCAACACTGTTGTATAAGAATGGAATGATAGTATAGTATCTGTATTTAATAAACAGAATATAAGCCATCTGGTTTCTATACCCTACAAGATATTAGAATGTATTGGATAGCAAAGGTTCACATAGAATTAAGATAAATAGAAAAATAACATAAAATGTAATGTTGATTTACTAGAGAGAGATCATGACAGACTGACTTGGTAGTTTTCTCTAAGAAAGTTACTAGCTTTCTACAGAGAGAAAATATATGATGGCCACAGATACCTTGGGTCTGTCATTTGATACTGGTCATATGGGAAACAATTAGGAAGGCAAAAATGCAGATTAATACAAAATTTATGAGCTGAACAAGCAACCAGCTAAATGAAGAAGAGCTGTGGGGCTAAATTAAACTATTAAACTTGTTATTTGTAAATAGTTTCAATGTATTTTCAGTACAGAAGAATGAAATACAGGAAAACCTGAGTAACCTTGATGAACCAAGTAATAGGAACAAGTTTTGAGTTTTCCTTCTACAAAATTCTGCTGCTCTGAATGCTTAAATATTGATAGGGCCAAGCAAGCAAGTGCCATGTGTCATGCCTAGATTCCATCAAGATTCTCGGAATAACTATTGTCCTACGTGTTTTTCCTGCATTTCCGAATACAGCAAAATTTTTTAGAGCTGATGTACAGGATGAGGCCTGACACAATAATGGAGAGTTTACTTTTATCCTTTCACTACATAGCCAGTGGCTAAAATAATTAACAGATGTATGAATAGCCAGGTATTTGAAGGAGATTTGAGCTTCAATTCTTCATCTCATGTGCAAGCATCCTTCTTTCCCATTTTAGATTATTTTAGGATATTGCTTTTGATCTTTCTTAAATGATTATGCCAGAGAGATTAGGACAAAAACTTTAGTACGCTCCACTGATATGGAGAAGATTTCTGTCTGGTTTCCTTCTCTAGTTTTATATTGAATGTATACTTTATATTTAAATATTTTAATTTAAATAGAAGTTGGAGACTAGTAATTAGAACTCGGGATTGCTCTTTCCTAGTTAATATATTGAACAATGGACTATAGAGTCATGTTTAGTCTTTGGAGGTCATGCAGTCCATTTAGAGCGGGTTGCACAGGGCCATGCCCAGCTGAGTGTTGAGTATCTCTGAAGATGGAGATTTCATTAACTCTCTGGGTAACAAGTTTCTATCATTCTGTCAGGGCTTCAGCTTTTTTAACATGATTCCTGACTGCTCAGACAATTTCTCTGTATTCCTCCCAGGCTACCTGTCCTTGCTTCCACCCTCTGTAGGCTTCCTTTTTGTGTTTGAGTTTGTCCGGTAGCTCCTTGTTCATCCATGCAGACCTCCTGGTGTTTTTGCCTGACTTCCTCTTTGTTGGGATGCATCACTCCTGACCTTGGAGGTGATCCTTGAATATCAACCAGCTTTCTTGGGTCCCTCTTCCCTCCAGGGCTTTATCCCATGGTACTCTACCAAGCAGCTCCCTGAAGAGGCCAAAGTCTGCTCTCCTGAAGTCCAGGGTAGTGAGCTTGCTGTGTGCCCTTCTTGCTGCCCTAAGGATCTTGAGCTCCACCATTTCATGGTCACTGCAGCATCACATTCCCTCCTACCCCCTCCTTGTTGGTGACAACCAGCATAGCACCTCTCCTTGTTGGCTCCTCTGTCACTTGGAGAAGGAAGTTATCATCAATACATTCCAAGAACCTCCTGGATTGCTTATGCCCTGCTGTGTTGTCCCTCCAACAGATATCTGGGTGGTTGAAGGCCCCCATGAGGACCGGGGCTTGTGAATATGAGGCTGCTCCTATCTGTCTGTAGAGGGCCTCTCCCTCCAATATATTCTTCTGTCCTCTGGAGGTGCCTCATCCTGAGGAGAGAAATGTGGTCTGTATCTCATCAGGCTTAAGAGTACTCGGATTTTGAATGAGTGTGTTCAATACTAAATTATTCTATTAAAATAGTTTATATGTGCCACTCAAAAAAATATTTTGTTTTCTTTTAGAACCACAGTTTTATGTGCCTGTGAATGGTTTTTTGGCATCTGAATTTCAGAAAAGTTCAAGAAGGTTGATAAGGAAATCAAGTTTGCTTACAGGCAGTCTTAACAGAGTGGTTGCAATTAAAAATACAGTCCAGTTCTTGTTTGCTAGTTTTAGGCAACTGCAAGCTAAGCTGATGTGAGCTGGCCCTTTCTACAGTGTGCTTCCATTTGGAGATGCCAAAATTTCCCCACATCCTGTTACCAACACTTCACACTTAGATTCCTGGATCCCTTTCTGATATCTCTTACCTATTACTGTACTGAATCTAGATGACAATTCTTTTGTGACTGTAGCCTTAAGAGTGACTGAGACTCATCCTGAACTGAGGAGGGGATAAGCGAGAAAACTGATATGAACTTTCTACCAGTGGACCACAAGGCATGTGCTAGGCATAGAGTGCTTTCAAAATAGATAAATAAAGCCCCTCAGTCCAGTCAAATGTGTTTTCTATATCTGTTGAAAGAATTATATGAATCTTAGCAAAAAGTACCAAGCTTTACCAGTACTTTGTACCTTTACAGTTATCTTAACGTATGACTACTGTCCCCGTATAAACCCAATTAAATATTTGTGAAGTAGGATAGGAGACTGCCTTTCCTAGGGTAAGGGCAATAATGTCTCTATACTTAGTTGGAGCGAGGGAAGAAATCTGTAGCTGGGATATTTGTCTCTTAAATTACTTTCTTGTAGGCATATTGTGATATCCAGCTCCCATGTGCAAGAAAACTAAACAAACAAGTTATAAGAAGAATGGGGGGGGGGGGGGGAGGTGATCATGGCTTATAATGTACTGCTGAGAATCCGTTCAAATTGGCAGCTTTATCTGATTTTTTTTTATTATTTTTTTAACTGCATTTTATTAACTGCTTCTACTGTTATGTTCCTATTTAAAGAGATAAATTGTTCTGAGGATAATTTGAGTAATTTGGTATTTTGTAGATTTTTCAGGGTAGACTATTATTATGTAATCAACTGTAATAGGAACAAAATTTTAGTTAACATCCTCGTTACTCTGTAGCATAATTAACTCACAGCTTTTTTAACAGTGGAAGACCACACCTGTTTCACAATAAAAACATGTAATGTTTGGATGATTCTGTTTACACCAGTGTATTCAGTTTAACTCTCAGTCCTGGCTTTACTTTCATTTTCATACTTCTTCCTTATATTGTGTGGGTAAGCTACAGAGGAACCTCAGTTTGAGGAAGAAGTTTTTTTCCTCACCTTACTTTTGGCAAATTAGTTTGCTCCTCAGCTTTGTTCTTAGATAAGTAAGGAAAGCACTGCACTATAATGGCATGCCATGTTCCTTTCCAGAAGAATCATAGATACTCACTTTTTTCCCAGCTGTGAACACAAAATATTTGAAGTATTATAATACAGTATGATGACCATAGCCTCTCTGTGGTTTACTGGAGAACTCCTGCCTAATATCTTGTTCATTGTCCCTTTTAACTTCAACAAAGTCTCCATAAGATAAATTTTTATAATTTTTACATATGACCTGTAAAGCCCTGTTCTCCTTAAACTGCTTGAACGGGGTTGATGATGATGATTCTCCACCACAATATACGATAGCAGCTTCACTCAGAGTAGTTTTTGCAATGAATATGTTCACAATTGACCCCATGCATGCTGTGTTATGACAGGCAAGTGGTGAAAATCTCCTACTGAGGAATGCCCATAAGCCAGAAGGTCTCCAGGATATCTGATTAGTGATCTCCTGTTGCTTTATTTAGCTCTTGCTGGTACCCATTTCACTGCTGACTGGACAAATGCCATTCAACAATAAAATATCCTTGCCTGGAGGATTTGACACAGATGGGTCTGGTCAAATTGGTCCATTAAGGGTAAGGAATCAAGCCCATGACCTTTTTTACTGATAATGGTATTGTTTGTCATACTTTTCACAGAACAGCTGCTTGCTGTTTTTTACATTGTACTTCTATTTAATTTTTATTTCTTTGGTTTTTTACCTGAGACTCTATATCATGATAGATAACTAGAAAATGATCTGTCAGGGTACTTAAGCCAAAGATAGTACATTATTCTGCTACGCATGCTTGTAAAAGTAAAATACTTCTTTCCCCTTTTTTTTTGGACAAATACCAGTTTTTATTAACAATTGACTAATCAGTGTAAAGATTTTTATATCCAATCCTTAAAAATATTTTTTTTTGGTGATTAGATGCAAAATAATTACTATTTCTACCAGACTGTTACAAAATGTTATACAGTTACAATCAATAAACTGCCACTCAATGAGATGGTAAAAACTGATACAGCAAGCCAATTCTCCTTTTACAGTGGTATAAACCAAGAAATACTTCATTGAAGTTAGTAATCTGATTCAAGTGAAAGGAGAATAAATTCATAACTATGCTACTGTAGACCTTATCTATATAGTAATGTGGTGAATGACTAAACTCAGAAAGTTTCAGAAATTCTCAGAAAATAGTTGTTATTTATCGTATTTACCATTTCATTTTTCATTTCTTCAATGATTTTTTTCTTTTTTTGAGTCATCTTTCAAAAACAACTTTTATCATCATATATAAGTAAAACCAAATATATTCCTGTCTATGATTTCTAAAGAGATTTTTTTAAAATCAGGTAAGGCAATAAATGTGACTTTTTAAGGCCTCTTTCATAGTGAAAATATGTCTTTAAAATCTGTGGTGGTCTGAATACCTGACTACAGAATGCAGTGATCCAGCAGCAGTAATTGAGGCAAATATCTTCATGTTATTCCCTAGTCCCAACCACAAGCCTAGACTAATCTCATCCTAGAGCAGAATGCTAGAATCACTGGAAATTTTGATGAATTCCTCTATGAATTGCACCTAGAATATCAGCAAGTGCTTAGGGTATGCGCTAAGGATCTTGTGTCTCTCGACTAAACAGAATAATTTGGCTCTCGGGCATGTGGCACACAGATCAGGAAAAGAAATCACCCCTGTAATCAGTTCTAAACATTTACCTCACAGAGCACCATACCAGAGTTTTTGGTAGGGCCATGTAGATTTACTTGTAAAGTAAAGCAGAATTTAACATCTGAATATCAAGATTTAGTTTAAGAAATTTCAAACATGCACGTGTGTAGTTCACTAAAAAGGCAGAGTTTTTCAAATTACCTGCTCATTATGAAATCTTTACTCAGCTCTGGTGATTAGTCATTGGTTGGCAGAATTTAATCTTCAAAAATACTAGAAATATATTTATAATAAAGCAGTACAAATAACTGGAATGTAAGTTGCCTCACTTTAATGTCTGTACATTCTCAGGTCTTAATTGTTACTATAATGTTGTTTTGAATTAAAACTTGGAAGTTTAAATTGAAAACTGTCTTGTATGTTGTAATCAGTTTTTGAAAAATGTAATCGTAGCACAGGATTCCATTTAAATAGTTATTTCCTATGGTGTAATTACCAGTGAAGAAGAATAGAGTGGCTAAACCACGGTGAGATTGAATTTACAGCTGCTAATGCAGCTCTACTTCAGAGTATGCTGCTGGCTGAAAGGCAGACGTAGGATGTCCCAAGGTTACAGACTTTAAGTCTCAAAGCTTCCAACACATTACTTCCTGCATAACCACAGATTTCAAAGAACTCAGAGGGCTGACTTTAAAACAGAAGCAAGTATCCCTCAGAGAAGGAATCAGTAAATGATATTAAAGAAATTTGAACATTAAAACTATGATATAGGAATCAACATCTGTTCATAGAAAAGTATTGCTAACTTTTTTCTACCCAGACATTTCCCACGTGAAAGATATGTGATCCTCCTGGTTCTTACGGCATTTAATAAAATTCCAGACCTTGATATATAGCAAGTCTGGAGATACAGAGGTAATGAGGTATTTGTAGACATAATGAGAGATATGTAGAGATGTCTACGCATCTCTGATTATCTCCATATTTTCAGACTTATCCACTAATAGTGGTATGTTTTAATGCTATTTCAACTATTCATTATGACATTAACAACCCTATTGTTCCCTTCACTTAATATCACAAGGGCAATTTCTACAGTGATTTGTAAGATGATGAAGGGAACACTGCATTATGTTACACAGTTCTCTGCTCTATTGGCAGTGATCAGAGTAGCTTCAAGGAACTATCAAGCAGACAGGTGTCCTTTCACCTGTGGTTATCTTTTGCTTATAAAGGAACACATACACCTTCCTAAAAAAAAATAGAGTTTCCATAAGCTTAAGAGAGAGTGCTTGTCAGATAAAAGCACTGCAGCTGCTGAATATGTTTTTATATATTAAAGCATTTTAAGAATGTGGGTGTATTGAAAGTAAATGATTTAATGACATTCAGCTGTCCTGTAAGTTGTTTGTAATTACTGATTTTGCTTTTCAGATGTGCATAATAAAGTTCTCAATGTAGCTCTTTCAAATGCAGCAGCAATGCTGACTCTTCAGTACTTGATAGTTCAATCACACAGGATATCTTCATATTCAAGTGAGGCAAAAAATAAAAAAGAAAGATAGAGACAGCATAAGGTAATGCCTGGTATTATTAGTGGCTCAAATTTGTTTGCTTTGCAATGATAGCTCCAGTATTTGAAAAATTTTTATATTTTTAATCATATCTCTGGCAGTAGTCACAGCTTCAATATTTCAGTAAGTTCATAAAATGTTTCTTTCATACATTGATAAATTTTCCCACATAATCTCAAATAAATGATTCTTTCCAGTCAAAAATGATATCAAAATATCTTGTCCCAAACAAGCAAGATGCTCACTGCATAAAAACAAAGCAAATTTTATAAGTGTCAGAGAAAGTTGTTTTGACACATACTCTGATCTCCAGTAATCAGAATACTACATTTGTACACCACATTTGTACCACAACCTATGACAGTGATATTCAAGCCCCTGGTTTTCCTGATTTTCCCCAATAAGGTAATTTTTTTTTCTTGGCTTCCTGTAGAATCAAAGCATATGCATTCATGCCCTATATATGTCTAGCTGTTGATAACATAGCAAAACATACAGTAATTTCTGGAGCTGTCCAATTTTAATTAGTAACTAACACTTCATTTCATGAGAAGTATAAGCAGATAGGCTAACACAAAACAGAGATTCTGCCAATATATTCATCATGAAATACAGATGTAGAAAGTGTGGTTTTATGAAGTACCAAGAAATTTCATAGACCAAAAGATGGGAATTAGAGCAGGCTGAGGCCCACGTAAGAAGTCACAGCATTTCAGCTCAAGCTGAGAAAAGATCATCAAGAAGAATTCATCCTGAATAATATGTTTATCTTTGAAGAATTATTTAAACTTTTCTTTTTTGGAACTTCCATCTAAATGAAATTCCTGACAGATTATCTGACTTTCAAAATCTCTGTTTCCACTTCTTTTTTTTTGAAAATGAGGGTCTTCTGGAGGAACAACCTTATCACTACAGCTTTCTCACTTCCCTTCCACCTCCAGCTGTTCTACTCTTCAGATGTCAGTAGAAATGTTCTTCTTTTATTGATTGGGAAACACAAACATTTGCACTGTTTGTAATGAAAATAAACTGTTTCAAACTTGAATTAGTTAATTGTTAATTAGTTAACTGTTTTAAACTTGAATTTAAACTTCAAATTTAATCACCTCAGAATCTGGTTAACAAGTGAAGCCACTTTTCAATCTGCATTTAGTTTGATGCCAGAATGTATACATAATCTGAATTAATAAGCATTTTTTGTGTTTATGAAAAGGGCCAGATACACAGACAAATGTCTTTCATTTACCTACAGACCATGCAGCATTAAATGAGTTTGAGGAGTTAATTTGATGAGGATAGGAATTAAAATGGAAAGTAAGGCTAACAAATGCTTTTAAAAGTACTTTATTTTTGCAGACTCTTCAAATTTTCTGCAAATACAAAGTTGCAATTATGAAGACAGTTTTATCCATAAAAGGCAAAGCTTTGGCTATCTTCCCCAAGGAAGTTCTGTGATCAGGTTTTAGTACAACATACCCTTTTCTTAAGAGGAAACTGTTTTTTCAACTCTCTGCACTGTACAAAGAACTTGAAACCCCACTATAGTGAAGTACGAACAATGAATACAGGAGTATTTGAACAAGTATCTTCCCTTTAGTGCACTGTATGATTTAATCCATAGGTAAATATATTTTAGAGAGGTAAAACACAATGTCAAACTAGGGCAGGGGTCAATAAATTGAACTCTAGTTGTTCAAGTTCTTAGCCTACAGGAGTGTACCCTTGAGATAGAGAGTATTGATGTTTATGTTCTGATTCAAAGTCTTTGTGTAGTATCTGGCAAGCAGTGAGGGAGTTCCTTTCTGTCTTAATCTTCTCTGGCCAGAGTTACTGCCTGAAAACTTCTTGTTAGGACAGATCACTATGCTGTTTATGACTGCTTCTGTTCAAGGACTGGTTTATATACTACATAATAACTATTTATGTAGGGGATAAAACCATACTATGCATCCTCAGTAAGCAAACTATGGTCCATCATAAGCTACTGCCCATCAGAGAAGCAGAAATCAGTTGCATCAAGCTGTCCCTTGGAAACTGACAGTGAGACTAACCATCTAAAATGACTATTAACGCTAACTGCACTGAAGTTTCTGTTCAGTTCAGTATTGCCAGAACCTCATTCATATTCAGTGAACCAATATAATCACAATATAGAAGATGGACCTAATCTAAGATGCGGCCTCAGACAACATTAGTCATTTTAATTGCTCTTCTTTCTCATGGAAGGCCTCCAGGTTCACACATGACCACAGATGATGACTGTGGATGATGACCGGATGATGACCACGGGACCATGTGTTGCACCGCAGTGGCTTGCAGTGCTCACAGGGCAGGGCAGGCACCCGAACCTCACAGAACTCGACTGCACAGCAGGTGGGAATCGGATTGGGGGGTGCGCGGTCAGGGTCGGAGGCAGAAGAGCGAGCAGGGTCCCACCAGGATGTCGGCCACGAGGAAAAGAGAGAGCTGACTCTCGTGATCCCCAAGCTTTTATACCCTGAGTAATCATGTGGATGGGATGGAATACCTCATTGGTTGGTCCTGGGTTACCTGAGCCCCCTGCAGCTTCCTGGGGGTGAGACCCCTCCTCCGCCTCCCCCCACGAGGAGCCCAGCAGAGCCCAAGAGAGCCCGCAGGGAACAAGCACAGACATGCAGATATAGTTCTGTTTCAGCCAAACCAGGACAATAAAATATGTCAGTATTTCTAGAAATTGTGTCATATTGACAAGAGAGTAACCAATGGAACTCAAATTTTGGAATAGTTTCACTATGACTGCTTTTACTATTTTCTGTGCAGACATCAGCATTCAAACCCATGGTTGAGTTAGCACATCCTGAAATGTTACCATGGATCAGCTGAACTGTCATAACTCCACATAAGCACTCAATCTGTAATGAACTACACCAAGGTAACTAGAATGAGCTTAAACTTAGTAAAATTACTTCGAATGTGACAAGCCTGAACCTATTAGTGGTTAACACTGTAACTTGGTATGGTATCGTTACATGCGATTATAACTGACTCCTCAGGTTAGCTATTCCTGTGAATTTTAATACTAACATTTTTTTAAAGTCTGCTCCGTTGCCTTTTCCTATTTGGTTTTATTTAGAGGAGAAAAGGAAATTCTCAAAATGAAGGCTAAGGTACAAAAATAATTTCTACAAAAACAAGGAACAGCAGCTATTTAAAACAAATGAACATGTAACAAGCTTACAACACTGTAACAGCAGGATACAGGAGAAAAAATGTACAAATAGCCACTTCATAAAATTGTTTATGAAAGCCTTCCTCTCCACAGCAGGAAATAAAAATAAAAATACTGAAGCAGCCACCTTAAAAATGATTTATTAAAAAATGCATCACCAGAGAAGTATGAAAGAAAACAGTTTACCAACCATCTTAAAATGAATTTATTCAACTATGCCCCAGCAGGAAACACTATAAAAAGTAAAATTTCCACTGTGTGAAAATAAATAAATAAAATTATTTTAAAACAAGGAAAAATAAAGAAGTCTTTTAAAAATAGTTTTATATAGCTTGTATTGCATTAGTGAAGTATAAAGACAGCTCTGTTCACCAATGGCTTCATTCTTCATAATGTTACATTCCCTTGCCCCATTCACAAGCATGTCCAATATGCATTTAGACAGAAGCATGTCAGAGGTCCCTGCTATCCCCTCAAGTTTAAACATTATTGAGCTCACCGTCTTTCATAGCTGTTCCCTTTAAATTGTATTTTCAATTATATTATTTCTTGCAAGCCTATTTTCAAGAGAGTGATAGAGCTGCTCTAAAAGTTTTTTTCCCAGCCGAGTCACGATTCTCACTGGGAATCCGTCATCTTGTGCAGTATGTTTCAGTTGTATTTGTGTATGAGGGTGGTACTCAAAGTTGAATGAAAGCATAGTATCTTTAAAAAAGCCAAGGATTGCCTAATGACTAGGTAAGAGCATGCCGAGGCCTCATTCTACTATGACATGTTATGTCACTCCACTGGCCTCAGTGCAGTTGGTTCTGATACGCAGTGGTGGAAGTGACGACAGAGTCAGTCCTTTTGTTACCAACCTGGCTTTGCCATTGACTGTGTAAGGTTGGATATATTTGTTATCCCCATAGCTCATGGTTTACTTATTTTTACAAAGAAACAACAACCAACTACTTTTGCCACACTAAGATGGAGCATTCAGGATCTTTGTTCCAGGCGATTTTTGTCCCACCAGCATGAGCTAGGTTTGTCAACCTAGAGAACTCCTTTACTATCTAGATTGCCCGAAACCACCATTGTGTTTAGGAACAGGCTTGGGACGGCAAAGGATGCAGTGATTCTGCTGTGTTCCAGCAGACCTAGATTGGTTACCAGCTTTATCCATGCCAAGCCTTGGAAAGCCACCGTGCCTACTGATCCTGTACAAATGGCAAAGTCAGACTCCGTGACTTCTCTCAGCAGTACTCATTTCTACTCCAACATGTCAGCCTTTCTGTGGTAGGACGAACAGGAAAGCCTTACCCTCAGACATGTTCCTCTAATATTTATTCTAGGTATCCCTGCTTTTCCCCACTGGGGCCAGGAGCAGTCAGGCCCTGGACTCTCATTCTTGATGTGGCTCACACAATTTTGACCACACTGGTAAAAAGCTCTAATCTGCTTGTGCGCAGACAAAAAGACTGGAAAAAAATTATGTGAAAAATATTTATGGTTGTAGCAATAATGATGAGCTGAAAACTGAGCCTTCTAAGTAGCACTGCTGTAAAACCAGGGAAGATAAACTCACATTATACACAGTAAATACCTCTGAGAATGTAAATAGATATATGTGTGTATATACATAATCACAGAGAGCAAAGGAACTAAAAGAAAGATTAATCTCAACTTAGGCCTACTGTGTGACAATGTGGTTATTATAACATATATGTCTATGAAATTAAAACATTTCACTACTTTAGAGAAAGCTAAAATAAATATAGTGAACCTCTCAGGGGTTGATTCTACATACAAAATTCAAGTGAAGTTCCTATTTACATGAATCAAGATTTCAGGATTGGGCCCAAGGCTTATTTATTTCTTCCTCCTGCTGTATAATTCAATAACTAGAACTGCAAGGTAAAAAGTATGTGTAAAATGGAACCTATTGAGACATGGCTGTTCACTTTGTCAAAAGAAGAAAATTGTGCAGTTGGGATATGTGAAATCAGACTTCAATATCTCTTTACCATCTCGAAGAAACATAGCTCCAGAAATAAAATTCATCTGCAGTAAAGTTGGTGTTGTTGCTTCAGGGACCTGATGAGATACATCTGTGGGTCCTGAGGGAATTGGTGGATGAAGTGGCTAAACGGCTATCCATCATATGTGAGAAGTTGTGGCAGTCCAGGGAAGCTCCCACTGACTGGAAAAGGGGAAATATAACTCCTGTTTTTAAAAAGGGAAAAAAGGAAGACCTGGGCAACTACAGGTCAGTGAGTCTCACTTCTGTGCATGGCAAGATCATGGAGCAGATCCACCTGGAAACTATGCTAAGGCACATGGAAAATAAGGAAGCGATTGGTGACAGCCAACATGGCTTCACTAAGGGCAAATCATGACTGACAAATTTGGTGGCCTTCTATGATAGGATTACAGCGTTAGTGGATAAGGGAAGAGCAATTGACGTCATCTACCTGGACTTGTGCAAAGCATTTGACACTGTCCCGCACAACATCCTTGTCTCTAAATTGGAAAAACATGGATGTGATGTAGGGACCACTTGGGGGATAAGGAATTGGCTGGATGGTCACACTCAAAGAGTTGTGGTCAATGGCTCGATGTCCAAGTGGAGACCAGTGATGAGTGGCATTCCTCAGGGGTCAGTATTGGGACCAGCGTTGTTTAACAACATGGACATGGACAGTGGAATTGAGTGCACCCTCAGCAAGTTTGCCGAAGATGTGAAGCTGTGTGGTGTGGTCGACATGCTGGAAGGAAGGGATGCCATCCAGAGGGACCTTGACAAGCTTGAGAGGTGGGCCCGTGCGAACCTCCTGAAGTTCAACAAGGTCAAGTGCAAGGTCCTGCACCTGGGTCGGGCCAATCCCAAGCACAAACACAGGCTGGGCAGAGAATGGATTGAGAGCAGCCCTGAGGAGAAGAGCTTGGGGGTGCTGGTTGATGAGAAGCACAACATGACCCAGCAATGTGTGGTCGCAGCACAGAAAGCCAGCTGTATCCCGGACTGGATCAAAAGCAGCATGACCATCAGTTCAGAGGAGGTGATTCTACCCCTCTACTCCGCTTTGGTCAGACCCTCCCCGCAGTCCTGTCTTCAGCTCTGGGGCCCCCAACAGAAGAAGGACATGGACCTGTTGGAGCGAGTCCAGAGTAGGATACGAAGATGATCAGAGGGCTGGAGCACCTCTCCTCTAAAGACAGGCTGAGAGAGTTGGGGTTGTTCAGCCTGGAGAAGAGAAGGCTCCGGGGAGACCTTAGAGCAGCCTTCCAGTACGTAAAGGGGGCCTGCAAGAAAAGCTGGAGAGGGCCTTTTTACAAGGGCATGTACTGATAGGACAAGGGATAATGGCTTTAAACTGAAAAACAGAAGATTTAGATCCGGTATTAGGAAGAAATTCTTCTCTATGACGGTGTTGAGGCACTGGAATAGGTTGCCCTGAGAAGTTGTGGATGTCCCATCCCTGGAAGTGTTCAAGGCCCGGTTGAACGGGGCTTTGAGCAATCTGGTCTGGTGGAAGGTGTCCCTGCCCATGGCAAAGGGGTTGGAACTGGATGATCTTTAAGGTCCCTTCCAACCCAAACCATTCTATCATTCTACGATTAAATTACTTGTGTGAGTGGCAGTGATGATTATAGCTACGGAAATAATTCACAGCAGATTATTTTTTCAATGAATTTCACCATTTCTTCTGTCCGTGATTTGTCTGTTATCAGACGCTGTTTCTGTCAGTGTTATTCTTCAATTGGGAATTGTTAAGATATGTCATCACTGAATGTATCTTGACTGAAAAGACATTCACAAAATGATATGCAAAGTCCACACCTGGCCGGAAGCCAATCTCCAAGAGATTGTTAGGTGGCAGATGTCTCAATAGAGCCTTTTCTCACCAGCTTTGCACTAACCTTTGTAGAACATCTTGGAGAAAATGTATGTGATCTCCTTTCAATGAAAGCAGCCTTGCTGAAAATGCAGTTCCTTATGCTACCTCTGGGAGACAGAGGTTTAACTTAAGTTACAGGGAGAAAGCTTAAAATCTTTAAGAAAGCAGTTTTCTTGAACAATTTCTGTTTGAAATCCAGTCACTTTTGAGGCAGTGGAGAAAGGAAGCAACAAAGCTGATAGCTCCTCCTTAGAAATACTATACAGTACTTTCCCGCTGTTTTTTCCTAGTTCACCTGTAGGGTGGCAAGGGAGGGAAGCTGGGATCTTGAGACAATCAGGTGGTCTCAGTTACCATGGAATCACGTGAAGAAAGAAGCAATCTTTAAGGTGTATATTGTCTTTAAGGTCCTACTTTCCCCCTTCCCCCTGCTTCTTTCTTCTTGGTCAATCTGCTGTGCACACAGGCTTCAATAAATAGCAGTTTCAAGCTCATGGGCATCAGCTATGACTAAAAACTCTATTTTGCGTTTTCTGTTTTCAAATGCTTTGTATCTACATGAAAATGTTGGTAGTGACATAGAACACTGTGACTTAAGATGTTTGCCATATATCTTTTTTACCCTGTAGACTCATGTTATTATCCATATTCAGTACAGTAACGTTTACTAAGGATAACAAGGATAGGTGGATCGAGCCAAAAAAGGCATCTTCATTTCTTCAGCAATTTCCTACTCACTAATGCCTATTGTACTATTGCAAGCGATAGTTAGCTGGCTAGTAAAGGCACACTCTCATGGGATTTCATCTGCATAAAGTAGTAGGATCTGAGCCCTCAACACAAGGAAAATTTCATAGTATTCTAGGTATTTAAACCTTCATTTAGAATACTTCATATCTCACTGAGAATACTGGGCATACCCTTTAGTTGTGTGGTGTATTTCCCCTACTGTGTGCTACTGAATACTCTATTTCTCTTAGTGATTTAGAAAAGGAAAATATAATGTTTCATAATAGATTTCTTATTATTTTTGAGGTTTTTAATAACAACATTCAGGAGATATTATTGTTTTCCTTTTATAGGAAAATTCTTTTTTGGTTGTATTAAAAATCATTCATCTAAGGAGTTTAATAAAATTCCCATATAAAGAAGTTCTTATATCAATATATGTATTTTATGACACTTCAGCTGTAGTTCTATCTTTAATTTCGTATAAACTATTTGGAGTTGATTAACTAGCATATAATCTCTGCCAGCCAAATACACGAAAAGTTGGTGGTGTATTTTTAATCATCTATATTCAGAGCTGGAAATTAATTTTACTTTGATTTTTTTTAAACATCTCCTGATTAAAACTTAAGCAGTCAAACATCTCAGGCGTTTAACTTCAATGTTGTGTCCTCCTCTATCAGAACAAAATTGGGCATTTTCCTATACACAATAGAGGAAAAAAAGCAATTACTATCAATCAGTGACTAAGCAACAGATTGGAGTATTTAGAAAGACTCATTCATACACAGATTTGCAGCAGTGTTCAGCTCTTCTGATTAGATTCCATAGATTTTAAATTGTAGCTAATTAGGCTGTCATAGGTTCATTAATGGCTCTACTGATTCAGCACTCCCTCACCTGCATGCATATTAAAGCTCATTAGCTCCCTTGTCTAAAATACCACCTGCATTAATTGCTGCTGATGTACTAGGACTCTTCAGGAAACTCTTCTGACAACTAGTCTACCTGCTCGTAATACCCACTGCCCCCAAAGCTCTTCAGGAGACCTAGCACATAAAGTTCATAGTGTTTCACACATTGTAATGCTGCAGCTGTTGTGAGGGCAGTCAAGCCTGTTTTCTGCTTAACAGCAGGAAATAAATAATTAGCAATGCCTATACTGCAATGCTTACCACAGGACCAGTTTATTTTCTCTGGAGTGTCACTACAGTGAGCTACCTAACAATATCATGTACTAACAAAGTGCTAGGGGAGATCCAAAGGCATAAATAATCTATTATGACCAAGAAGAATAGATGGCCTCAAGTTAGAACAGGACTGATGTTCTGTGACCTCTTTAGATTAAATGATTGGTTGGTTATCTACCGTAAGGATAGTGGGCCAAACCTGTGCCACAGTTAGTTCTTACTAATCCTTTAGTCCTTTGTTTTATGTAGGTGTCCTTACAGATATTAGGGTCCTGGATTATGTACCACAGGCATTACAATTTACAGCTTGACTGATAAAGCGAAGCTGTAACTGGCTGGAAGCTACTGAGAAAGATCACTTTAAAAAACAGTTATTCCTGGCTCCTGATTTCCTAGCAGTTACAGTCAAAGACGGACCAGTAAGCTAACATGTGACATAGACTCAAAATACATCTGGTAACATTACTGACAGCAACTTGCTTTGCTGAAAGGCTGTTAAACTGCAGACAATGTCTTGCTTGTCATGGAGAGTTTTGGGGTAAGCAATGGTAACCTTTCATAGAAGGTGTCCCCGGGCAAAATTGTATCTTAAAATTAATTGTGCCGAGGAAGTTTTATTGTTTTCTCCAGGCAGTTAAATATATCTTATTTTAAAGTAATATTTCATATTTATAGCCATATTTTCATACATATTTGCATGATCAGTCTCCCAAAGTTTTTTTTCTCACTTCTAGATATCAAACTAAATTAATAGCAATACTTTGAAATGAAATAATTTCATTTTTTAAATAATGAAATGGTAATAATTGAGTTTTTACATTATCTTTCTTAGTTGGTTTACACAGACATATATGTACACATACAGAAGCATCTACATCCCCCAAAACTTTTGTGTATATTACAGTAAACAGAGAATTCACAAACTTTTTCTTGACTTTTGTTCACTGTAAAGAATATTTGGAGGGGGAGGGGGGAATGAACCATTCTCGCATCTTCTTTCCCTTGGGAAATATTCAAAATATCTGCTGAAATTTGCTGTCTTTTACAAAATTTTGAAGAAGATATTTGGAAGAAGGAGTACTACAAGTGAAGAAAACTCTCTGTTTCATACCCATAATTGTAAATTTACCATACAAACTGACATTCCAGACTTACTTCTTCAATAGTGAAAATATTTGACAGAATGGAGAATCCCTGTGCAGTAAAAGCTAAATCTTGTTTCCATAGAAATCACTGCCAAAACATTGACTTAAGTGATGAGAGATGCCTCAAATAAATAAACACCAGAAACTGAATTATCAGTGAAAAAAACCTTATTTGAGTAAACTCTCAGTTTGCGCAACAGCAGGTACTGCAATAGTTGGAAGACATAGAACAGTTAGAGCTTCCACAGTTCTATTGCTCTCCTCTATTTACTGGAAACAATTGTTTGATGACACACATCGCAATGCCTCTTGTGAACACATTAACATCCTGTTACAATTTTTTTTTCTTTACTACTGTAAAAGGAAGGGACAAAGTGTTGTTTAATTCAACCTTCCTCAGTCCACCTTGGTCCAAGTCTTGAGTGAGAGTACAGAAAAATAAAATCCGTATCGTTAGTCTAATTTTGTTATGATCAAAGGTATCATCCATAGTTATAATTTTTCATTTTCACTATAGTGAAAAATGAATACTTCAGAACATGTTCAAGCCCATCAGGTGTTAGTGTGTTGGGAATCTATACAGGCAAGTTAAGGTTTAGGGATAATACTAAGCCTTCCACTGGCTTATTTTGATGTTGCAAGTCTGAATGCCACTCTGGCAAAAAAGAAACCACTGTATCAACAGCAGGTGGCTTAAAAATACCTTGAATGTGCACTGAGGCACAGACAGATGGAACTAGCAGAGCAAACCCACCGATGATGTTTTAGAGCCAGTTTGGCAAGGTCCAAGATATATTCCCTTCTTCCCACCTGTGTAACTGCTGACAGATGTCAGCAGATCTGGGGAAAGAATATGAGAACTCAGTTCCCCACCTCTTCCCACTTTATTCATCCTCTTTGGTTCTGCAGAGCATCAGAGTGTGACAGGAGGGGCTTATACTAAAGGATTCCACGTGGAGCCAACTTTAATTCTTATCAAGGCGGTAGCGAGTGCAAAAATGACTCCTTATACTATATTTTCCTGTAAGTTTCACTCCTTCCTTTCCCTCTTCTTTTAACTGATACACTTGTGGACTGGAAACAAAAATATTGGCTCTTCATCTTTCAACTTTTCTTTAGAGCCTAGTTGTATTCCACAGGTAATCAGATTTATTATTTTCTTTGGATGACATTCTTCACTTCAGCCTGGCACAGACACAGCTTTCATTCAAATGTGATTATGATCATGAATCAGTTTCAGTGTATATGGGCAAGTCACTGATTCTCAGATATTTTTCCATTTAGACCTAGGTTATAACACATACCAGGTAATGACAATTGAAAAATATTTGCACCTTTACTGTCAGTCTCATTTGAGTGACTACACCAGAGAGACCAATGCACTTTCTTATCCATAGATGTGGGAGTGGGGACACAGATACTAGCAATGTGAGGGTGGCACACTATTGCTGCTGCTTTTTTACTAGTCAATGAAGGGTGTTCTTTTGCAATCTAGTATTTTGACAATGTATTTCTCTAAGAGTTTTTGAAGTGTAAAAGCACTCAAACTCCTCTATTTCTTCTAGCTTTAGTGCTGTGTAAAGTTTCTGATATTTCCCAGAAGCACTGTCTGAGATCTGTTGCATCACAATAGACTTCCCATAAGGCAAACATGCAGGTGCCTCCAGCACTGCACAGAGAACAACAAAACATATATTTTGTAAGCATATACAGGATCAAACTGTCACCCACTATGATACCAGGAAGACAGGTTGTTGGAAAGAATGTATTTCTTAGCACATCAATGGATTACCAAGCACTATCCCATGCACTTTTTTGTACAAATCACAGTATTTATCCATGAAGAACAATAGGACCATTTTCCTCTCACATGCACGTACACACCAACATCCTTGTGTTTTGAAAGAGAACAGAAGGACAGCTGGAAGGATCAAAATATTTGTTTCTTCTCCAAACATCTGCCTTTGGGCACTCCAAAATAAGTGTTGGGTGAAAGAAAAATCAGAGGTACTCCTGGAAGGGCGGATGTAGCTCTTCCTGACACTTTTTCCCGTAGAGTGCATACTAAAACCTCTCCCTAAACCTGGGATTAGTTATTACAGTCTGCTCACTAGGAGCACAGAGAAGGGCGACTGGCTGCCAGCCAGTAAGCAACGTGGCTTCCTGCCAGCTGCCCTGCCACTGCTGGAGAGCCACTCGGCAGTGACAGCGTGTGGATACGCGTGGTCTGCAACAATGGTTTTGACATGTCCTCGGTCATGCAACTTTCTGTGGGCCCCAAGTGTAGACTCATTTGCACCAGGCAGTTCGGTCCAAAATCTTGACATTAGGAAATATTGTCATTGCTCATTAGTGTCAATGGGAACTGGCTTTGGATTAGACCCACAGATTTTACACTCTATTGCAAATGTACATTTTTGTCCTTTGTTTTTCTTGGCATAGGAAGAGAATATAAGGGCCCCTCATTTTTGTCTAGCTTTTTGGTAACCTGTTCAGCCAGCATATCTAAAACAAAGCACAGTTTATACAGTCAGGTATGAAGAACAAACTAGTTTTGATGCACATTATACTTCTATATTTACCTTAAACAAACTAGAAATGCCTCCGCTTTTCTTTTCTTAAAACGTTCTGTCCATTTATCTTTGAAACTGCAATGTTAGCAGGAAAAGATCCTCTCAAGTTCTTGCTGCAGTGTCTTTTATTATTCTTACACAAAAGGGAGTACAGAGTGCCTTTGAGACCTTAAAGAAACACGACCAAAAGGACAGGCCTTTGAAGTCTAAAAAACATGTATAATCTACTCTTACTTAGTCTAACAGAAGAACCATATTTACCATGCTCATGTCATTACGGATTTTAGGTTTTTGTTCTGAGTACAAGGTGTATGATAGTCTGGAGATTATCAATTTGGGATACATTTGAAAGTTGACTTTGATCTCCTTAAAGCTATCAGTCTCAGCTTTGGAAGGAACAAAGAGATAAGAGAAACTAGAAACCTAATTTGCATCTGATACCTCTGGAAAAAAGCAGAGAAAACAGGGAACTAAATAACTAGAAAGCCAAAAGTCTTGCTCTCTTCACCGCAGGGTCTTTGTAAAATTGCTTGTTTTATAGCTAGAGAGACATCCAACAGACTGTAGTGAGATAAAAACCAGTAACTCAATTATAGCTGTGGGCAGATTTATTCTTTATATGGCTCGTAAAACTAGGATTCGTTTTTAATGATGAACTAGAACCTGTATCTTCTGCAAGATGCAAGCCAGAAGCCACACAATAGGGGCATTTATTTAGACTTCAGAAAGAAGTCAGATAAAAACTGGATGTTAATTATAAAAGGGAATACAGGAATAACACTCTGTTAAAAGGTCTGTTTGAAAGTGTGTTTTGATGATTTTTCTTTTGAATCCATTTCATCCACTCTCTTATCACATCATACCACATTTTCACCAATGATTCAATAGCAATACACAAATAATGCATGGCTTTCTTCACATTATCAATATGAATGAAGTGTCCTACCACAATGGGTCAGAAAAGCCATTGCCCTTTTCTTGTGTAATTGTTTCCTAAAAAATCGCTTCTTTTGTGTTGTCTGCAAGGAAATGACCAGGTCAACACACACTTCTTCAACCTTGCTAACTCTAACATAAAAAAAATAACAGCGTGTATATTGAAAAACAGTGCCAAATGCCTAGCACAGCTGAATGCTTTACTGCACACAATTCTCCCCTGAAGAGTAAGTACAAGGCATTTGAAGGAGATGCTAGTAGTGTTGTTTAATACAAAGGGGTAGGAAACTTTCCCTGTATGGCACTCAAAGTCTTCAAATGGCTGAGTGACTACAAGACACCCCACATAGCTGAGAGGATAGAGAACTCTGGGGATAGTTTGTGGGTGGATACACAGCAACAGTTCATCAGCCAGCTTACAAACCCACAGTGAGAGACAGCTGCAGCAGAGCTAAGCTCTTACCATCCACTCTAGCCACTTCCCTCTGCACCTAGAGATCCAGACTGCCCTGTAGTCTGCAGCTTGAAAATACACTGTCAAGCCCTCCAGACAAGCAGTAAGAGTCTTCATTTCACCATGTATAAAAATACCTGTGGCCAGGAGTGATAGCTGGCTGTGTCTGTATTACTGCCAGGTGGTCTTACACTCTGATGATCTCAGCCTGAGAACCAATGAATAGAACAGAATAGACTCTCGTCAGCCTCGTTTAATTATCTCATAAGGGAATTGCTCATGGATCAGAGGACATGAACTGGGGGACATACAGACACCAGGTGAAATCCTGCTTTTTCGCTTACTACTAACTGCAAAGCTCTCACTGATAGAAATGGGGGCAAAATTTCATCCATTTAAATTAGAAGTGGAAATCCTTGTAGGAAAATGAGAAAAGGTTACATAGGGTTGAAAGAAGGACATTTGATGGTCAAGGTAAGCCAAATAACTTGTAAAGTATAACGTGATCCATTCACTTAGTTGAGGCAATCTTCATTCCTAAACAACTGCTGTGGGTCGAGGGGGTTGGGATTTTGGGGGGGATTGATTTTGGTTGGTGGGGTTTTTTTTGCTTTTCCTTTTTTTTTAATGACAGACTGTAGATTACTTGAATCAGATGAGACTTTCACATCTTTTGTATAATATTTCTATCCTGAAATTCTGATCAGAGCCTACAGCAACTTTAATGACATGTGTGGTGCAACAGGTGATACAAATAATGTGCTAGTTTTAGCGCATGTTCTTTTGTTTTCTGTTTCAACCATTCTTTATTTATCCTCCTGTCTCACAGCCAAAGATGTTCTCTTCTCTTTCTCCTCTGTTCTGTGAAATATTTAGTGAATGAAGTTCTTGTTCTTTCAATCCATTCTACAGCAGCAAGACCTAAATAGTTGCTGATGTATTTGAAAGCTGTGTAAGCTGCTGTCTGAAACAGGGATACCTAAAATGTAATGTACTGAATTGTGAGATGTCTCTGTGGATGTGGAATTCTGTTTCTTTATTTTTATATACATGTTTTCTAAATTTAAAATTAACTCCTTCTGACAGTCTTTCATTAAACTTTTGTGTATCACCTGAAGATCTCCATTTATGGAAATTATTACTGAGAATATTCTTCTTCTCTTCCAATAATATTAATGAAGAGCAATTCTGAAAAAGTCTGCAACAACTTTGCAGCTCAGGAACTCAACTGCTTTTTAATTCATCTTGTCACTTATGGTGCCATTCAAAACTGGGTGCAAAATAACACCATGTTGCCAGAATTGTGTTAGACTAGTATGAATAACAAGATCAGCGGCAGGAAATTTAGGCCCAGTGTGGTTCCAGCAGTGTAAGTGACTTGAGAGTAGAAATTATGGCCAGTTTCTTGGGGTCAGTTTATAACAGTGAGGATCATGTACTTACATTTCTGAATAATGCTGAGGATGATTTCAGCAGTATTTCACTTGTTGACATAAGCTATGATGTTTTAATTCTTTGCTAGAAATTTCCTCATTTTTGGTGTGAAGAACTTCAACAGATCCATACTCTAGTTTCATCCTAGTAGATTTCCCTCTCTGAATTGTTTCTAATGAAACATATAGAACCAGTACAATAAAAGCATTTCAATTAGTAAAACAAATCCATGGGTCTGTTCCACTACAATCAATGAAACTCTTCTGTCAACTCTGTATTCTAATTCCAGTGTTGAATTTCAGTAGACCAGAAAGCACGCCAATGAAATATAATGAGAAGATTATTTTAAAGTAAATGGGGAAGAGTAGGAGAAAAGGACTGAGAAAATCATTCCTTAAGAAAGAAGTCATTCATCAGGGGCTCAACTCAGATCCCATAAAAGCTAATGGAAAACCCTGCAGTAGCATATAGATTGGCTTCAGATTAATATTTGGGTTTGTCTCAAAAATGCAAGAGTAGGAGCCAGTGTTCCTCTATTTCTGGTTCACAGATAAAATGTTTATTTCTTTACTTGGTATCAAAGATTTATCTGAGATCTACAGTATTATAGGTTATAAGATAATAAAACCTGATAATTGTTGACAGACAAGAACGGTGAGTTACTGATCTCCTTCCTGAGTAGAATAAATAATGGATTGCATCCTTTGGTGACTAAAGGACTTGGTTCTGATTAGTTTATTCATCTTCCCTGACCTTTTTTTATCCTTATGTCTTGTTTTCCAGCACACTTCTCTCCTCAGGCTTCAGTGCCCCAGAGCTGAACTAGCCTAGCAGGCAGCCTCTTAGTTTCAACAGGCATAGAAACAAGAAGGATGCACTGCAGCAGAAAATTAGGTGAGCTTTATTCACATCCCCTGTGATAAAACAGATCGCCCACCATGAGAACTAAAATGTATGGACCAGACCTCCTAGAATGAAAACACATGCATCTCCAGTAGGAATTAAATGTTCTCTTCCAGGGAAACTCCGGCTCTCCCAATTCTTGTGTCAAGGATAAAATGTATCACACAGACCTATTGAGACAAGCTCTATGCTTGTGCTCAAGGGGAGGAAAAGGACACAAAAAGTAATGCCTCTCTGCATTTGCCTCACAGCAGCATTACCATACTTAGAGTCGTTAAGATTGCAAAGACTGCTGGGAGCTAATGCTGGCATTAATTAACCTCATCAAAGTAGGTCAGGAAAGGATGAGGGTTATGATTACTTGACCAGACATCTTCTGATAAGAGATTTAGGGCCAAACAAACCTTTTGTAGTCTTTACAGTTGCCTCGAAGTCAGTGAAAATATTGTTTAGTTCTTACTAAATATTTAACATGAGCCTGACGTGGGGTGTTACTGTGGTACTACTTGTCTAGAAATACTGTATAGATTCAATAAGAGAAAGCCCTGGAAACTTAGTAAGTGCAGTGAGTCTTCGGAAATAGTGTCAATGGTTTGGTTCAGTTTTATTTTCTGTTTCTATACAGCAGGCATTTCAAGAAGTTAGGCATGTATAGGGAGCTATTTTGGAAACCTGAAATAGTATTTATTAAATAATACACACTGAAAATTAATCCTAAAAAATGAGTTTCCATTGTACTGTGGTATCTTACTCTTACAAAACATTCTCAACTTTCCCCAAAGTTAATTCAACTTAAATGTATACAGTCACATTTAATGAACAACATGCCTTCATGTTTCTTACCTTTTTTGAAAATTCTGGCCAAGAAATTTGTCTCCCCAAACATAGGTTGGAGATTATATAGTAGGAGCACCTTTGTTATAAATAAGGTTAAGAAATATTTTTCTCATGAAACTGCAGGCTCAGAAACTATCTTTAGTTCCATATGGAAAATACCATATAAAAGTAAGAGTAATGATGACAGTGAAGAAGAGAAGGAAGAAAAGTTGAAATGCAATCTCAAAAGCTAGGTAGATTGCAGTGGAAGTTTAGCAATGCCATTTAAAATAATTTTTCCTCCTTTGAAGTCACAAGTTTTGAGGTGTTATCGTCTGCTGATTGTGAAATCTTACGGGATTATATTCTGACTAGTTCTTCCATTCCCTGTGGATCATTGCTCATATAACATTGTAACCTTTTCTGGGTTGATTCAGCAAACTATATATAGAATTAAATAGTAACGAAGAAAGATTTGTACTCTCTATCTTTTATGATAATCCCTTGGGGGACTGATGAATCTTATGAAAAATATTGCTTTTGTCTTAGGAGAAGTGGTTTTGTAGTTAAACAGAGCAATTCAAACCATAGAGTATTTCTATAGCAGCTTTTACCAGTGCTGAAACCAGGTCATCATTTCTTTGAAAAGACAAGGAAAAAAGTGTAGTATTACATTATTTCATCTCTATACAATCTCTCTCTGTCCTGAGATGGCATATCCATGTCTCCTCTAGCACTTGTGATCTGGCACTGCAACGTTATGTTGTAAAAGAAGCCATATTAGGATACTAGAAGAAACATTTGCTTTCATATTCATAAAAAAATCACTATTATAGTCATTATTAATTCTTAAATTGTAAAAGTAATTAAAGGCTACAGTGGTGATGAGTCCTTTATGCTGGATACTGCATGAACATCTAACAAAGTTTGTAAAACTTCTACCATCTTCCAAATTTCAGTGCAGTCAGCATAGGAGATAAAACCTCCATCATTAGACATTTCAGACAACCTATAAGAGACAAGTTGTATCAGAAAGTTTGGGCACCATGAGACTGTGGAACATGCAAAGTGGTAGTGGTCTCTTCTAAGGTTTTCAGCTCATTTTCAAAAGAAACTGTAGGAATATATTGCTCATGAAGATGCAGCATTTCAATGAGTGTGTGAGCTGAACCATTACATCTTTGTGGTTCATCCATCGCCACATGACATCTGACACCTTGATAAATCATTTATTTCTAATTTAGTTTAGGCATGATTTTTCTGCAATGTAGCTGATTATACTTTGTTATGGATGCTAATTTTCAAAGGTTTGCAAAAAGTGGATCATTTTCTGGAGGTCAAGTCAGAGAAGATAGTAGTAATGTGACATTTGTAGCATTTCACCTCAAAGCTAGCAATTCAACTTGGGATCAAATCAGAAGAAACTGAAGTTACAGCTATCCAGATTTCTTCGTTCATCTACACGGAATGAATTTATTGTCTCTATTCTGTTCCCAGCGTCTCATGCAACAAAGAAACACATGCAACTTTGTCACAATTGCTGGCATAATTTCAAGGAAAGGATATTCTTTTCATAGGAATAAAGGTTTCTGCAAGTCAGGACAAGTATAATAGAGAAAAACTGAAGGCATTTTATTTTCCCAAAAATTCACAGGCAACCTATTCTATACATTTAGTTTATATTGCAGTCCATGCTTTATTTGTGGGTATGTTCATAATCATAACAACGACCGTATCTAAAAGCCTGGGTGTATATGAACCCATATCTCAAAAAGCTATAATATTTAGGACTTTTATATAAGACTGAAGTAATTAAAAACAAGACATCAGTGATGGAAAGTCTACAAGGATAAAACTGATACCACAGTCATGTAGAAACCATGTGTGGGTAGGTTCAAAACACTGGTATATTGCATAGGAATAAGTTCTAAGACATCATAAAACCCCACATGCTGCTTGATTCAGCCAATGTTACTTAACTGATTTGCTGGTGGGAATCAGAACAGAAATAAAACCTGAAGATGAGAAAACAGGAGTGTCCCTTTGGTCAGGGAAGGCATGGCATCGTTATACTTGCGAAGCAAAATTCTGCCAGCATAAAACTAGACAGACAAGAGTTGTGCTGCATCTTGAAACTAAAAGCGGAGGAAATCTGTTACATGCTCAAGGCTACAGGGAAAAAGCTGATCTGAGCAGTTAGGTTTCACGCACGGCAAAAAAATGTGTTTCAAGGAACACAAAGAGGAGGATGCAATAACAAAAGCTTTTGGATTAGTAAGAGATAGTGCTCGTGTGTTGGATGGACATTTTTCATGATGCCACAGGAAAAAAAGTAACACAAAAGTAGAAAAAGTATAGGTATTAACAAAAAATAACTGAGGGCCTGTTATTCTGTTCAATTAAAGTATTTAGACATGTGAAAACAACTTATAGACTAAGTATGCTATGGTGGAATTTCCAAGCATATGCCATATAAACTTTTCTTAAGACTGCTCTGGTTTACCAGTGTGGAGGGGATAACAGAAAGAGCTTGCAATGCTCACAGAGAATAAAGTTTGTTTCACAATGGAGAGTATACCCAAACAACAGCAAATATGTATTTAGTCATTAGGATGCACTTTAAAATACACTGAAGAGTTCCCACACATACTGTGGCTTGTTTTTAAATCTCACTATCATAAAAATCAATACATTTCAGGAATTGCCTGTAGGTTCACACCAGCCTAGTAGCAGCATACGTTTTCATTACACCAGTCTAACATAATCACTGCTATAATACCTATTCCTGAAATAATTCTCCTTCCCCATCTCCCCTTTCCCCTACAGGTTAAAACTAGTAGCAAATCTCAGTGTCTACCTACAGAGAAGGAAGTGTTTCAAAGGATGATGGCTCTCTTAGGCAAACGGAAAAGAATAAAGAGGAAACTCCAAGTGAGCTGACAGAATCAAGCAAGTACATGACGCTTGATCAATGCTTGCCATTGTCAGAGACATTCTTTAGGGAAATTTGCCATTGCAGATGTCATACACTAAATGAAGTGGAACGGAATTGATACAGAACCTGCAAGACTAACAATTACGTTTTCGGGGCTGCAGTTCTTTGTTGCTCTTCCCCTTCTACAACTGCTCTTTAAATTGACTACATGGAGGGATGAATTGATATACCCTAGCTTTAAGCCTTTGATATTTAAACTGCTTATGATCTCAAACACACATCACAACATTGATTTGTTTTTAATCAAAAAACAACTTGCAACGTATTCACATAGAACATTGATATCAATGTATAATAAAAAGTGTTGAAATATTTTTGTAACCAATCAGTATGGCAGGAGGACAAACTTGTTTTAGTCCTTCTCTGTAGTCTTTTTTTTTTGATCTGGTATAGGTGGGGGAGGTGGGAGAGAACAATGATGATGTGGAAACACTATAAATTTTGTGTGAAAGAAAGAGAATTGTGTAGGAGTTTTTTTATAGTTATCCACCTGGACAAAAACAGAAATAAGAAATCCCTCAGATAAAATGCCATAGAAATTTAACAACTCAATCAGTTTCAGTGCAGGATCTGTAACAAGAAGTGCATCAGCAGTACATGTACATAATAAAGGTGATAGGATTTTCTTGCATTAGAGTATTGTGTAAAATGTATTGTCTTGGACATGATCCCTTGCTGTTGTTGCTGTTGCCTCCCCTGCTGCACGTGGTGACAAAAGAGATTATGATAAAATACTGGAGAACAAAAAGGTGTTCATTATATACTCCTTCACACAAAGAGATGGGCATTGTCTTTTGTGTGTGGAATTAAAGTACTTGACAATCATTTCCATACTCATGCTGCACTGAGCCCTTTTTTTTCCTTTTCTTTTTTTCCTTCCCTTTTATAACAGGATATTTTATTCGTTTCTAATTCTGCTTAGGACCCACTTTAGTCTTTCTGCCTTAGATTAATTACCCAGATCTAATTCATTTAGTGGAGGACAGATGTGGTACGTGGGTTGCCCACTGATGTCTTGTGTTAAATGACGCCCATCTGTCATTGCAGCATATCAGCATGGATTCAGTGTCATCCACTTCATTGGCTCTGCTGAGATGTGAAGTACAGCTACAATGTTTACCACTGTTGTTAATTTAATATCTACACCTTTAATAACCTGACTGCTGTCATTCGGTGAACAATGATACATGATGGCCAGTGAACAGCCAGATAGAAGGCATTAACTTGACAAGGTAGTAGACCATTTGGTACAGTTAATTAGAACAGTTCTGGGCAAACTTACTGTTGAGGGTCTTGTAGGGCATTCCCCTGCAAAAATGCCTTATTGAAAATAAAGGCAAAAAAAATATTCCCTTTTAACAGTGATTCTGCAAGTATGATCATTAACCCTCTTCTCTTGTCTCAGAAGTGAAAATTTTTTATAATAGCTGTTTTCTCTTACCACTAATCAGTCTTCTGCTCTTTCCTCTAGCCTGCTTCCTGTCTCCCCTAATTTCTTTTCCCCTTTCTGTCTCTGAAAAAGAAAAAGGTTGGAGGCAGTATACCCAAACACACACTGTCATTTCAGTCCAGTGGTTTATAGGCACGTATGTAAAACCAGCGTGGGTTTCTCATTGTACAAATGCCAGGTCCAGCCACTGACCCTTTAATGAATGTGAAGAAGTAACCCATTCAAAGGGTTCTATCTGTTTCTTTCTTTCTGAACAAAGAAGGTAATAACAAGAAAAAATTGGTAAATTCTTATCACAAAAGTTCTCTTACACAGTAGATAAAAATATGAAAATTGATTTTCATATATTCTGTAAAGTGATATTTTTTAAAGCGATAATATTTTATGTGTAGGTTTACATGAAAACTTCACTGAACAGAAAAACAAATACATATGGAAAGAAGTACCGTCTGCTGTTAACCCACTTTCATATATCTCTGCAGACAGAAATAGATACACACACCCCACCACACTGTGGTTATCATTCTCAGGGAGCTGGGGAAACCCATATGATTGCCTGCAGCTGGTAGTGTGTGATTAGTGTTTTAAGACTCTTGGCCGTCTGCCTCAAGCAGATACTCAGCTTTGGAGCGAGACTACCACCTGTTACACAAGCTTGAAAAACCTCAAGAGTCACACAAAATAATTTGGAATATTATTCTGAGAAGAACCTTGCTAGGTCCTTTGCTTTGCTTCTTTCTTTTAGGAGGGTCTGCACAGGAAGGGTGCCTCAGTGGTCACAGGATGGAAGAAACAGTTCTTCCACAGATTTTCTATTCAATTTTAGATTGTCCAAGAGTAGAAGGATTTGCTAGGGTTTTTAGAGGTCTAAATGCTGTTGAGGATCTGAGACTTCATGTTTGTTTGCCTCAGTTCTCTAGTTGTAAAATGGGGATTTTCCTATATCAACTAGCATGGCAGTAAATGCTTTCAAGACCTTCATGTGCAACACTGACCGACAACACATTGATTTAGGCCTGAAAGCTGGTTGCTAAAGGTCCATGTTAGATGAGATGACCCCCATGTCCCCAGGCTGGCTTGGTTAAGGTAAGTCTGGAAGCTTCTGTAGACAAATATTAAGAGTATTTAATTGTAGTCAACACTGCAGAAGAAGTGATATGACTACAATAAAATTTAGCTACTTTTGACTACTTAGGCTGAATAACTCATTTATAACTGGATTAGGCTGTTCTTAGGAATTAATCAGAGACAAAGATAAAAATTGCACCTGCAGAATGAGGACCAGCAGCAAGAAGCCTGAGGGTGTAGCAACAAGAGAAGCTTAGAAACCTCTGTAAAGAATAGTTTCATACCATTCATCAAAGAAAGATATGGCTCTCTATTGCCTCACACTTAAATAAAGTAAGCTCAATATCTTCCTGTGGAGATTGCTTTCCCAGAACTTCCAAGAGTGTCTTTAACATGTTTCTGAAAAATAGTAAAGTAGTATTAACAAGGGTCTAGAATTCACAATACTGACAACAGGGGATGCAGTGCATTTTGAAAAGTATATACATTGCCATATTTTTTACAGAATATGCCACACCAGAGTTCAAGCTTCAGAGCTAAGGGTTAATTAACAACAAAACTCTCATTTTGATTACCTAAAATACCATCCATCTATCTACTCTTCTTTTGAGAAATATTCTTTAAGAAATCAATGTCAACAAGAATTTTAGTACATCAATTTTTAAAAAAGTTTTTTTTATTTTTAATTAAAAATCTCAGATTGACAGAAACATTATAATGAGTTTCAACTGATAATAACCAACTGTTATTTTAATACATTATCTACCTTTTTCCATCATACAAAGAAATACTAGAAGCAGCCAAACTGTGAATAAGGAGTCTGCAAAGAACCTGAATGTGAAGCCCGGTAGATGCTCCACATACAAATACCCTTGCTGAGTGCTGTGAAATGCACAGTCAGCTCTAAACAGAGGTAAACACTCCTTGGGTACAGTACAGTTAAAGCAAAGCTGTTGAATCTTATTCTAGTTCCAATCCATTTACATGTTGACAATGACAAATTTGCATGGTTTTGAGAATAAATATGGGTCCAAATATTTCAGTTTTTAAAGCCCTATAAAATGGCTCCCATCCTTATGTTTGCAAATGGGAAACTTGACCAAAACAATTCCTTTCTGTGAGTGTCCTTCTGCCTCTCCCTGAAAGAATAAAATAAGACAAAGAATAGATTGCTTTAAAGGACTGGGTGTTCATTAGGTTCAACTGAAAATAAGATTTTTCTTTAAACCATTCTTCCTGAGATCACATATGCGCACACACACACAATAACTTGGAGACAGAAAAATAGGACCTGGAGAAAGACAAAGAGGCAATCATATTTCAATAGGCTTGCCAGTTCACTTTTTCCTTTTCCTTTTCCTTTTCCCTTGCCTGACAAAAATACAAACTAGCCGAGTCAAAGGAAAGCAGACAGGTCTCAGGGAAACAGACACAGAAAATAGGATTTGCCTAAATCCATGCATGTAGTCATTCTTGATTCCCTTTAAAGATTATAGAGATCTAGTCAAGATAGTTAAAGGGGTCTTGGGTAGGATTAATCTAATTTTAGAAAATAGGCCTAAAACAGACCAGATGAATAATTCTGTAAAGAAAACTCAGCACAGGAGAAATTCTATCCTGTAGTTCCTATAGAGAAGAACACTTTGTGCTTGGATAGTGAGTTCTCCATTTAGTAACTAGAAGGTTTCTACAATTTAAAACCAAGACATCTCTGTGAGGCACTGTGGAAGTTATCATAAGAACATGTCTGCATCTGTACCACTATCCATACGGCACATTGCTTCTGCCATTCTTCCCGCTTAAAGCTATTTGTCTTTTGCCTAGAAATATTATCTTTTTTCACCTTCTTAGTCTTATCCATGTGGAGCTTGCGGAAGACCTTCATGTGACTGACTGCTTTTCTGTTTTGTTTATCAGATAAAATTAGGAACTGACAGGAACAAGAGTGTCTGGCCACTTGGTCTTTTTTGGAGCCATTTGGGGCTAGGACACAAGGGTCAGCAGCATGATAATGCAGGCAGAGACATTATAACATTCAGGGCAATGGCTCCAGATAAGAAGCAGAAAGCACGAAGCTCAGTGCTATGTGATGCAAAAGCAGACTTTTTCCTCACTAGCCCAGAGAAGGAAGCAAAAGGATATAGGAATGACATATGTGCACATGCATGGGATGCACCAGGGAAGATACATAAATAGCAAGTAACAGCCATTTCCCAAAGAGACAGCGATGTGTAAAAGTCATCATACAAGACAATCCTAGCAAAAATACAGGTTCAATCAGCTTTCTTCAAAAAATGGTTAATTCAGGTTGCAACCAGTACAGGAATGGTCCGCCAAAGTAATTAATGGAACAAAGCACCTGTGTTGCAAACTGAGGCAAGAAGCCTCTGGGGTAGAGAATAACCACAGTCAAAAAAAATAAAGGTAAGAAAAGAACAAGAATGCATTGAGGAGGAAAGGGTGAAAAACTTTAGGGATGAAAATTATCTATTTAATTAGAAGTTAACGTTGGTGCATGAGCAAAAGCACATAGAACAGCACAAATAAATTAGGGTTGGAAATTATAAAATGACTCCTAACCATGAGGGGCTCTGCCACAGCATTCCAAAGGAAGTGGCTGGAGTTAATGACCTACTTCATTTTAGGATGGATTTAGGATGGAAGTTATGATCATTGGACAAGAGACCTATCTACCTAGGCTGTGCAATGGGTTAAGAGAACTCTGAATAAACCTAGAAAAAAATTGTATGTTCCCATGGCCTAGAAGTGCCACCACAGATTCCCTAAAACACAGCCATGACACCATAACCCTACTCTTGAGCTGTCAAACTGCCTCTTGTCATTTTGCAGGGTTAAATGAATATTCATTGTGACAAAGACTGAAATCGAGGAGCCTCATCTCTAACTGATTACCCAGCCAGTCAAGTAAAGGATTGTTCTGAGATTCTCCTTCTTGCTCAGTCTCTAAATATTAAACTATTTTCTACAAGAAAGGATATCTTGTGCAGGGTGGAGTGAGATATCTCTTCATGTCCACAATGCAGAACATTTGATTAAGCCTCTACCAAGGAGTGAGAACTCTTTTGTCAGAGCATTGAATCAGACAGTAGTGCCATTGCAGTGGTTAAATTTTTGGAACATTTTTGTTTAAAAAATGTTCTTACGTTCCTTTGAAATGCAGTGTTTGAAGTGGGTTTTAGGAATGAAATGGTTAAATGCAATTATGCACATAGACTCAGTGGAAAATAGCTAGGGCCTGTTTTGCCAAGCAAGATAATTGCACACCTCTTGTATGTAATTTGAATGATATTTTATGGTGTCAATGAACTGCAAAACTTTGGAATTAGAGTAATATTGCTATTCTTTTCAGTTCAAAGATAAAGAAAATGTGTAAGGAAAGAACTATATGGAAAAGACTTTTTGCGACTTCAGTGAATTTTAGCTTTTGGCAGTTTCTGAAAAATGCTTCCCCTCCAAAAAGAAAGTCACCCTTGCTCATACATCTTAGCTACTTTCAATTTAACATTGTACATCATAAAAGCAAGGACAATCTAAGGTTAAGAAAAGAAAGTTTGCTCTTTTCTGAAAGAGATCTGTGAACAGGGCAATATCCCTTGAAAGGGCCAACTTCCTAATCAGAAGCAATTGCATCAGAACTATTGAGGGAGGGGGGGAAACAACTTGGAAAATCAATGAAACTCTTAAATACTGTGTATGATGAAAAGTCCCTTCCAGACTTAGCTGATCCACACAAGTTTAAGGTCAAGTTTGCAGAGAGCTTGCTGGGTCTTAGAATTTAACATTTTCAAAATATTTTTCAGCCATTCACTCAACCCCTAGGAATTCCTACTTGCATTTGCTATAAAACAAAATAGAAAAAAAAATAGCAACAGCAGAACTGCCAACATCACTATGCTATGGACATCTAGCCAGGCTTACTGCTGGCCATGGGCCTGACTTGACATGTAGTCAGCTCCTTGATCACTATCCTTGATCACTACACTAAGTCTCAAGAGAATAAACACGTGCAGGTAGATAGATTGGTATCTGCTTTGCTTCTTAGGGCAACATGGGGCATCAAAACTGCTTTTGCAGCAGAGCAGGAGCAGCTAAGTATCTGAGAGACAGTAAAGCACGCCATAAGCTTCAGGCTTTCTCCAGGCAGGAGACTGGAAATGGGTCCTTGGCCACCACTATGACTGGATCTGCATCAGAGACCTTAAGCATCTCTCGCTATCAGGTTTGCACGCATTGACTCTGTGCCTCCCTCCAGACTTCACTAAGGTTTTTTGAGTCCCACAACTGGATTGAGTTAAAAACAGCAGAAGGTACTGGTGGTATCAGTCTCAGCACTGTAATAAATGGAGTTATCTGCCCATGCAAATAAACTGAACATTGCAGAGAAAGTAAAATGTAAATGTTTTGAGTTCACACAGTTTTTGCTATGTGTTTCCAGTGCTAAGTTCTTTGCTTCCTCTTTTAGGCACTGGCTAGTGGCAGCAGGTGGTGTGTCCTACCTAAAGTGACCCTTCAAGATGGTTCTCTTAAACTGGCAAAGGGAAACAAAATAAATACTGTACAAACAATGAAAAGTTCTGTATAGACTTGTTGTTTGCATAGAAGTTTTGTAAATTAGTAGTAATATTATTGAAATTATTAACATTATTTTATTTGTGAAATTATTGTTCACCTTACTTGATTACAATAGCTTTGTTCAAAGACATCTTTGACTCAATGAAAATTTATTTTTACAAGGAAGAAGAGGAAAATGGTGTATTTCCTTTTTTCACTTTCTTCTTCTGAAACAAGACAACAAAAATCCCTCAAAAAAAAAAAAGCAGTAAATCTCTTTATTTAGCCAAAATCATTTAAACTGCACTTAAATTAATACTTCCTTGCTGTCTCATCTGTGTAATACGAACAAGAATCACACCTACGCTGAAGTTAAATCCTCACTTTAAAGCCCAACTCAGACAATGCAGCAGAAAATAAAGAAAAATGCAAGCAAGTTAGTATTATGGACTCCACAATAATTTTTGTGGATTTTACATAAAATATTCTCCTGTGTATCTGACAGTTGTAACCACAGTGAATCTAATTAGGTACAATCACAAAAGCAAGAACATTTCATAAAATCTTATCCTTTGTGTGAGTCCATCCTTAGTATAAAAACTTGATCCCTTTGAAGACAAGAAACCTCCTGTTGCCTTCCATGAGTGAAGTCAAAAACAGCTAAAGATTAATTTCCCTTCAGCCCTGCTCATCTACATGTGATAGATAAAGTCCTTGGCTGATTGAGCTGGGCATAATTCAATTCACACCAATGAAACTGCTGATGCCGTCTTAAAATTTTTAAATTTTTTAATAGCTGTAAGTAAGACATTTTTTAACTTATACTTTGTGGTATGTGACAGACACTAGTGACATAATACTTCCTAGGGAAGTATTTTCTGCCCAGCGTCATGCTGGCAACTTAGATCTCATATTTACAAAACCAATGGGTATATGCTACATTAAGCAAGTGAAGTTATAATGAATGTTGTTAAAGTTTGTTTAATAGATGTACTATAAAATAAAATATATGTAATGTGATATGAGCTGTATATCCTTCTCCCTAGAACATACTTCAGATGCATAGTGCCTTTTGGCTCTTTGGGATTAAGTATATTGAAAACAAGAAAATTATTAAAAGTTAAGTACTGTATTTTTCATTATAAATTTCCACTGCACAGTAATGAAAACTGAATAAGCAGATTAAAAACTGATTTAAAAATTAATCCTCAAATCTCTTCTTCAAGAGATTTTGGTCTTCAATTAGTAACTCAAGATTTAAAAAAATTCACATTGTGAAGACCAAGATTTATATTATTATCTTGGCTGTTGTTGCAAATAACCTGGGTATAGCTGACATGAAATGAAAATATTCCCTCAATCCTATTTTAATATCAGACTTAATGAGTAAAGGAAAAAGAAATTACATATTAATTTGCATACACTAATATTGATAGGGAAGAAATTGTGGTCACATTAGCTTATCTCAAAAAATGACATGACCAAAAATTGTTTCTAGAAAAAATGAAGTTCTGACGGCTTTCAGATGTGAGAAAATTCAGAAGTAGGTGTTTATTGACTGAATTTGAAATACTGAGTAAAATCCTGATCCCACAGAAGACTGTGGCTAAACATTCAATGATTACAGTAATATCTTTTCACCTGTTTTGAAGAAAAGATTATTATGTTTGCTGCTTTTGAGACTCACATTTTTCTTACTCTTTGGTGTGAAAATTCCCTAGATATCATCTGTCTAGCAAATTTACTTTAACTGGGAAATAATTGCAGACATTTCACTATTTACTTGGGTTTTTTTTTAAATCTGAAACAAATTTCTCCCCAAAAACTTTGACTACTTTGGTGAATCAAATACATTAAAACCAATTTGGTGAAAATTTTGTAACCCCAAAGAAGTTAGAACCAAAGCTACTTATTACTTTTTAACAAGTGAATGTGAACCTGCATGTCTTAGCAAGATGATTGCTATGTAGTTTTTTTGCTTTGCAGTTCAAATTTTACAATAGTACTTTTTTTTTTTTTAAGAAGATTTCTAGTTTTAGGTTTAGTTTATTTTACTTTCCTTAATTATATTTAGGTCTAATCTCAGAAAAAACCCCCACAACCTAAAACAAACAAAAAAACCCCAAATATGCAGAGATTGATTTCCTTCTTTGGGTTTATTATCAAATCAGTAGACACTGAACACTATAGGTTTTTCTATAGCACAGTCATTTGGTTCTTCAATAGCTATGTAAATGTATTTTAGGTTTATTAAAGCGTAACTGCCTCAAAGTACATCAGATTTCCTTCCATTTTCCTACCTACCTCTAGCAATATTTTACAGTGTACCGAATATGCCTGCTTATATATTTTACTCCAGGATAGAGAAAATAATTAGAAAGTCTACTGTATAGGTAATCTCCTTCTCCTTCCTCTTAATCAGAAACAGCCATTTAGTTTTCACACTGACAAACTGCACTGGAGTATAAAGAATATTCTTTCTTCCTCTCTGGTCCCTTTGTTCATCCAGCTACGGACATGATCCATTCAGGAATCACAGCAAAGCAGCACAAAGTTGCAGGTTACAATTAAGTGTCACTAGGCCAGTGGGACTTATTCCTACCCTACAGGGGGACAATAGGGGCTAGGCTCATCATTTCCAATCATGATGTCAATAATACATAACACACTTCCTCTGAAATAATCTCCACAGAAAAAAAGAGGGACTAACTTGGCCCAAAGGACTGACTCCGAAGCTCTGCAAACTCCAGCTGTGTTACCAGGGGCAGCCTAAGAAGAAATTGGTTTGCAATTTTGATCCATCTCACTCCTGCAGTAAAAAAATGAAGCATGTCACTTCTTTTGCTTGCACTCCAGCCTTTGTAGCTCAGAGGCGGACCTGTCCAGAAGGCAGGTAGCCTTGTTAGTATGTAGTGATGTGCCTAAATGCTTATACTAGCTCGGAAACTATCAGATTAAGTAATTGAAAGCTGAGAGATGGGTCATAACATCTTGAACATGGTAATACAGTTATATGCCTTACAAACAAGCAAACTGGTTTATTCTTAGTCATTCAAATCCTGGACAGACAATTCAGATCATTTGTAGACACCCTCAACAAAACTCCTGAGCTGACAAGAATTGTGATTTTTTTTTCCCCCAGAGTTTAGGGTAAAAAGACCCCACCACTGCATAATGTAGTCTAACCTCCAATATGGTAATAATATTCCTTTAATTTCAACTATACTGAGTCCATTAACATGTCCTTGATGAAAGGACATCCTCCAAAAAAGGCTAATTTGAAGATGTCAAGAGAGGGGCAACCCACCATTTCATTTGATTCTTTATTCCATCAATTAAACACCATTACTGTAAAAAATCTCTCTTGTTTTGGAAAACCAAAATGAAGTCAGCCTACTTTTTCCCCTTTTGGAGAATAAGTCTGTGTTTACTTGCTATACTTATTACAAAGACAGTTTTAGAAGATAAGTTTATGTTTGTACAGAGGTAGGGATTGAAGGGAAAATGTAAAAAATCATTCTTTTATAATCTTTTGTATGTATAGGTGACATTTTTGCAAAAAAGTGGGAAAAATGTACAGTGATATTTGGAATGTAATGTGGATGATTAAAAGGAATCTGTAGCACTCAATTGGCTCTATCACAAAGACATAAGAGCTGGATGTCTAAATCAGCACGGTGTCAGGGACAGAAAAACACTGACTGAATGCAGGATTCAGAGGAGACGACATTGCCCCATTTGCCAAGGAATTACAAAGCATACAACTTATTGCAAAGTATTGTTGGTTTTAGGGCTTTTTGCTCCCCTCTCTTCATGTTATCAGGAAAAGCAACTATCTTGAAATGATAACCTTGAAGTGATTGTGAAAACAAAGCATACAACCTTTTGGTTTTGACATCATGGAAGGAGTTCAGTTAGTCATGAAACTATATGGGCCCTTTAATGTCTTCTCCTTAAAACACTAGTCCAACTGCAATGCCGTGTTTTTTTGTGCATGAATTGTAAGTGTGATTTTTGAGGAGAGAAGGTAAATGACAAAGAGCAGAGTGTGTTTGTGCATTTGCTGATAGTGCATTTAATAGCCAAACTAAAAATATTTCTGCAAATGTGTGCCTGTGAAATGTGTGTGTGAAACTCCTGTGTGCCTGCATATCTCCCAGAAATTGAACATTTCCAAAACATAACAAGTAACAAAGTACAATTGTAGGAAAGACATCTAGTCTAAATTATGGGTGTAGAAAACAGATTCTCAAATATGTAGCTTAGATACATGGGGAAGAATCACTCTTGAGATGGCTTTGTCCTCCACATACTACTCTCAATGCCTGGCTGACTAATTCAGAGTAATTACTTAAATTCTAGATATCTAATTTTGATGAGATGACTCATCTGAAGTGACTAGATTTACAATTTAGTTCTCTAATCTTTTTGTTAGATCCATCAATGTTCTAATCACGTATAACATCATTTGATACAGAGAAGTGTTTCACCATGTGCCACTGATTTCAGGTGGCTGACCACGGCTCTGAATTAGGCACTGCTTCAGTATCTGATGGTCTGAACCTAAATCAATTGGACCTGTGTGTGGTTAGCTTGGTGCAAGTGGAATACATTGCCTTTTGAAATAAGTCCCTTGAGCTCAGTTTCACATGTGGCAGAACAGTTAAATAAATACACCTTTTTTTGTCTATATCAAAACTTTAATTTAACAGATCTTCTCTGTGATTTTATGTTGTTTTCTGTATGTTGGGGATATTTTCTTCCAAATACATGAATGTTACTGGATTTTGTGTTACTGTGTGTATGAATCAAAATGGAAATTGTATCTTTGGTTTTTTTCAGTAGTGGCAGAGGTGATCCTTTCTTTTCCCAGTCCCCTACAATAATTTTTTTTCTTATGGCCCTTCCATGTTCTGCCTATCCAGTCCACAAATGTAACACACCCTAACTGTCTGTGCTAGTTATCATATTTAATCTTGCTACTATAAAAGTGTCTGGACACTCTTTATTTTCATGATCTCTCTCTCTTAGCTCGAAAAGGGTTATGAGAGTGAATTTGTTCCTTCCACAACAACAATTCAAACTCTAAAAGACAACTGGAAACAGAAGGACTTAAGTCAGTGATGACATGGCCATGATTTATGCTGCCAAAAGCTTTAAGGAGTTCTAAGAAATACCATTTTTAAAGACCACTAAAGCATTTTGTCTTTCCCTGTAAATTCAAAGCACACAAGCTTTTCTGTTCCCTTGACCTAGCACTTGTGCATTTCATCTTACCCAGGATTTCTACTAGATCAAGAACAGTGATTGAAGTACTGTAGCCTGTTCCTGGTTCAGTAGCTCATTCTACATTCTGTCAGAAAAAAAACGCCTCGTTTTCTATTGTGCAGTTTCCTTGTGCACAAATGATAACAGAAATTAAGATTTGTAAATGTTATTTATTCTATGAATTTGGGATGATGATGAAATGAAGATGCAATAGAAATGAACACAAATAAGGCACCTCTCAGCAAGATCTGCACTGTGAGTGTGGAAAACACAGGGTACCTCATTATCACACAAATAGACAGCAATATCTGCCTAAGGTGGTAATGGTTCTTCCTAAGCTCTCTTAAAATTCAAACACAAATGTCAAATTACAACATCTTTCAAGAAAGCTATGTCTTACTTGAAATTTATTCATGTAAGTTTTAAGAAATATCCCTCAGGGAAACAGACCCTCAATTTTTCGTTGCTACAGATAAAACAAAAAGCTGTCTATGAGGCTAGAAACATGACACAAGAAAACAAAAAGAAGGCCTTGCAAATAGCACTGAATCCAGAAACAGACACTTTTAAAAGGGGTAATTTGCTCAGTTCTGACTGTTTTAACTTTCTAATTTTCTCTTCTTTCCCAGTCTGAAATCCAGCCTCTCTTCTTTTCAGATCAGGGACTGAAGGTTTTATGTTTTATAGTAATAATACTGGAAAAGCAATTCAGATATGAGTGAACATAGTAGCTTATGTTTTCTGAATAATTTGTCGCAGTTGTTAAAAGTAATTCATAAAAACTGCATATTTGTGCAGATTGCTTACCATCAGAGAAAGCGGTAAAACCCCACAGTGCATAACCCCAAACCAAAATGACAATAACTGTAAGACAGTAATAGCTAATTTTATCTGGTATAAATGGGCAGGGACTATAGAGGATCGTGTATTGTAAAAGTTGCTCGATTGATTTGAAACTGAATTGCCTTTTGAACATATCCTTTCAACTGCTTATAGGGATCTGGTTTCCAGAAAGCATTACTGGCCAGTATTTCTTAATGGCAGAAACATAGCTTTTAGACATGTTAAGGGTAAAACCTTCAAAATGCCTAGTCTTCTGCAGTATTCTTCTACACAGATAGATGAGATTTGGGCAAGCAACGTGCATTTTCTAAATGAAGAGAAAGAGGAAGAAACATTAGTAATAAAAAACCTGTTTTAAAAGGAAAAGACGGACAAATCCTGTAAGTAGATACCGTTTAACATATTTTAATTAATGCTCAAGAAAGTTGTATTCACTTTAAGGAGGGAAGACTCTAGTCCAGTGTGGAGTTAATACTGTAGCATGACAATTATTTTTAAACGTTAGGTCCAATTGAATCAAGTACAGTTGTTTAAATTAAGAGGCTTAATGACAGAATTTTCATTAACCACAAGTCTCAAAGGCAAATGAATTTTAAATTATTTCAGAGATTTATTTTATCTGTAAAACCTCATAACCTTCTTTTTATGTTATTTGCTCTTACTGAAAAGCTCTTGAATGAATTCTAAAAAAATAAAAGAGCAGTTAATACTGTAAACAGTTTGCATGCAATCAAATGAAGAAATAGTTCAGTACTAAGTTTAAAGGATGACCTTTTATAATCTTGCAGAATCGCTTTGAATTATAATTCATTTTTGATCTTCTTACTACCGTACCTTTAAAGCAATAATCATCACTTGCTTTTATCAAATATTTTTGGCATAGGCTAGTGCCATTCTTAAATAAAGTGTTAGGAAGGTATTTTCAGTAAGACACAAACAAGAAGTAAAGGGAAAGTTCATTGTGCAATACTCAGAAATTACTGACCCTACATGGAGAAATTTACCCTTGTTCAACACCACTTCTCATAGGTGAATGCCTGATTATGTAAATATCAGCTTATGAGAACATCAAGGTAATTTTAAGTCTGTAAACAAGGCTACAGGAAAAAATTACAAAGACATGTAATTTATCTAGTTGGAACCTAGAAGTTGGCCAGAACACAGTAATAAATCAAGTGGAAAAGAGTATGTTAGATACCTTGCAGTAGTACAATCACATCTCATATTTTGAATTTAAGATGAACCTTATTTAACTTTACCTATCTGAAAGTTAGAGTCCTATTTAAAGCTAGTCATCATGGTTCCTACTCTAGTCATAGAAAGAGGTAGGCATCTCAAAAGATTATTCATAATATCTTCATGTAGATGTGTAACATGGTGATACCTTAGTTTCAGACAAGGTAAGATGAATCCCTGGCCACATCTGTATAACATACAGTGGGAATGGTGATAAATAAATAAATAAATATCAGTATACCAAGAAACAGGAAACATTTAGAAGTAAAGAAGCAATTTTGAAATATAATTGTGTTACAGGCTGCTCAGCAAATGGTATTTACATTCTGTCATAGAATGCCTAGTTAAATTACCAGCATCACCACCATTTCAGAGCTAAGGACGAGGCAGTGTGAACTCAAACTCCCTTTTCTTATAACACGGGCTGGTGTGATTACTTCCCAAAAAGGCCTAAAGAATCACACTTTCATAAATATTTCCCACTAACATTCGTCACCTTTTTATCACTACTGGAAAAAAAAAAAAGAGAAGCTCACTGCTTGCTATTTACCACTAAAATATGCTTGTCTGAGTGATGGCGTGTACTGGTTGAAGCCAACTCAGTACAAACTATATTAAGCAGTACCTTCCACCTCTGTTTTGGAGCTTGATGACTGATCCTGTGAAAAGAGGATTAGTGGGGAGTCTTGATGTTTTACTCCTTAAGTATCATTGAATCAGAGGGATGAGGATCACAAAATTTTAGAGAAGGTTAAGAGTCGTAAGAAAAGTACCTTCTGATTTCAATGGGATTATAGAACTTGAAGTCAATTAACTTTTTCTGAATTTACCAGCTGCGACTTCTATCCTTTTGAAGGTAAATGAGTGTCTTTTCATTGCTTACTGATGATTACAGTGGGTTTGATCAAGGCCCTGACAGACAAGGATAACAAGTCATTGTTTATCTTATTTTGCTTTCTTTATCTTGAATACCTTGATGCATTACAAAGATCAGATTTCTTTTTAAGCCTAATGTGCTTTGAACAGTTCCAGTTCATCCAGTACATCTGGAAAGTCATACATTTCTGCCTTTACCACAACGGAAAGTATTGGGAATGAAAAATAAGTTAGTTTTAAAAGAATAGCAAGAGTTAGTGGACAAGTCCTGTCTTGATCGACAGTAGCCAAAAATATATGGTAGCTGAGTAAGGGATTTATTTATATCCACGTTGCATTGTACATGTTACTTACATTTGTCATAAAAGGATGAGACTGTATGGCAGTTGTGTATATTGAAGCTATGTTGCTGAAAGGAAGAAAAAAGATCTGTAATGGTTCCCTCCACAGAAATGGGCAGCATAAATACATTATATTAAACTTGGGAGGAGCAATGTATCTGACAGAAAACAATATTTTCCAATATCTGTCCTAGCTTATGAGACAAGACTTTCATGAAGGCTCTGAAGTTCTGTAAAACTATTTACTTGGCATTTACTAAATATAACTTAATGACAGTGACATTTTAGCCTGATTTGTTCTTTTAATAATTTTCATTAAAAATGCTTAATTTACTTTAATTTTCCATCTGCCTCTCCTTTTCTTTTTCATACATTTGTTCATTTGCTACTATAGAGAGTAGCCTAATCCAAACTTTTTAGATTTTGAAGAGTATAACTTAAAATCACAAACTTTGTAAATTTGCCCAGATATGGGGGTAACAAACTCTAAGAATTTTGTGGTGTTATTTTTTCATTTGTTATAATGACAGTAAGTCATTATGCCCAAGATAACTGTTTCTATTAATCCACGTGTATATGCCAAGGGTTATCCCTGGAAACAGATCATATATTATTATGAAACTGCAATTTATAACACATATTCTTTCCTAAGAAAAATCTTTAATAATGATCTCCTGTAATGAACATGATGAATTCAAGATTCAGAGTAGGAGTTTTTGTCTCAAGATCTTCCTACAAAAGCAATTAGAACTCATGGAATGCAATAAGGAGGTTGGTACATTAAAATGCTGTGGGCTGAATATAACCTAACTTGAGGGAAGGAAAAGATTGAACGTTGATGTGAGGATAAAAAGCTGAGCAGGAATTCAATAAGCTCATATTCTATATCCCAATATTACTATCCATATTCTTTGTGTCCTTGAATCTGCTACCTAATTTTTCTGTGCCTGTGTGGCTTTTGGAAATTCGTTGGCTCAAATTCATCCTTCGAATAGATTAAAGATTTTACTCCCTGTTGTTTCTGCTGGAAATAGTGGGTTTGTTCAAGAACCTAATAATTTCTCTGATTGTAATTAACATTCACATTTTCAGTCTACATAAAATCTGGCTCAATTCACATTTCTTTATAGTTCTTCAGCTTAAAATGCAGTTCATTCCCTTGGTGTTAATAATCTGTCACATTCTTCCCACCCTGTTACACACATTTGGATAGCCTCTCCCTATAAATGCTCTCTACATAAGTTTTACTAGGATAAACAAATCAAAATTTCTTAGTCTACTCCTGTGTGCTTTCATATATCCAAATAGACTTTCTTTGCATCTACTCTGCTACTAACTAACCTTTCCTGAATCCATGTGTCTCACCAGGCTGTTCAAAGGCTTTAGTCTTTCTCTTCCTTTAATACTCAGCTTTTTGCCTTCAGTAAAACACACTACTAGGCAACATGTAATATTCTGACTATAGACGATAGAGGACCCTGTAGACCTAAGTCAGTCTGAGTTTTGTAGGCACAGTTTTCCACTTACAGCACATCAAGTGCTTACCATTATCCTTTTACTGACTAATACACAAAGTCTTTTTTCTTCGTTTCTAACTGATCAATTTCTAGGTAATACTAAAATATTAAGTTGCTAGCCCCTATAAAATCCTGGTTTACTACTTCAGTTCTCAAGGTCTGCTTATTCTTTTTGAGAAATCCTCCACTTCTTCTAGTACGATTCACTTTATGAGAAGGTCACTAGTGAAAACATTAAACAAGGTCACATTTGTTGAAGGACCCTGGTAATCATTTCTAGTTCCCAAATTCTCCCTTGAACACAACTTATTGTCATCTTCCATGTAGACAATTTCTTATCCACCTCACACTTGTACAAATCTCTTGACTTGAGGTAAGGAGCAGGCATGCATGCATTTACACTGCTACTTCAGGGACTTCTGTTGCTACTTCAGGTTCCAAAATCCAGTTGTTTCAGGGAAATTATTCAAGCACTGGAATTTCCACTGATCCCGGTCCTTACCAGTCCTAACCCAGGTTCCTCTGTTTCTCTTGACCATGTTTTCTAGTGCCTCAGTGTGTTTCACACACTTTCTGTCTACCTGAGAGAATCTGCTGGATTATTCACATTCTTCACTTGTACATGCCTTTTATCCTACCAAGCAGAAACATGGGCAGAATACAGTTTTCTTGAGTATGGAGATGAGTATCATAGTTAAAAAAACAAGTAGCTCAAAAGTCTGAGCACTTTTGGCAGCTAAACTTGGAGAATAGATCTTTACATGTTTGAGTTCAAATTCAGGTCACTGTGATGCTTAATCTATTAATGCGTGTGAAGCACTGAAGTACTACAATGATCACCTCCACAGAAAAGCTTGCTGACCTCTGAGAAATAAGTGTCCACATTTCTGGCTAACAGATGAAAAAGCTCTAATGTCTTTGATGTTAACCCACTGCAGGAACTACATAATATTCAGCAGACAGACCATAATTTTCCAAAGCCCTGGCTTTTAAGAAAGGCATAGTTAAACTGGATAAGGAAGTAAAAGAACTTGACTCATTCTACCAGAGTCCAGACTGAACAATGATTTTTCTAAGAACTTTCAAAAATAGAAGGAAAAATGTAACTGATACTTTCAATTTTTACAAAATAGAAACCCACTTTTCAATTAGCAGCCTAGTAACTGTAAGATATAGGACAAAATGAGGTGTCAGCAAAAGAGTTTTAGTCATGCTGGCCACCCTGAAAAAACTGCAGGCTACAACTTCAAACTGTGTATGTAAAGGGTTTAAATACAGTGATACAAGCCACATATGTACAAAGATAATAAGATGGGTTTCACAATTAATTGACAGTGATGAACTAAGCCTCAATTCAGTATTGCATGTAATGGCTTCATAAAATTATTCCTTTCCCATTAAATTGGAGGCGGGGGGGGGGGGAGAAAGCATCCATGAAGATATTTTGATTTATACTTATATTTATTGATAGCAAATCACTAATTTCCTTAGTTTACAAACATACAAATAAACTATCCATTAGAACAGCATGAACTATCACTGCATATCACTAGCAATATCTCCATATGCATTTTTTTTTTTTTTTTTGTGGTATGTCTGCCACAATCAAGGTGGTTTTTCATTCTCACCAATTTAAACTTCTCTTGTTGACTATATTTTAACTTGTTTATGTTGTGCAATTTTTCAATGCGTTACCTGAAGCCTGTACTGTCGATCCATAACTAAGCTCTATGCTTACCTTTCTTTATGGCAATGCCAGCTTAAGGAGTTGCCACAGATTTTATTTTTCTCTCCTAAAGTATTTTTAACCTCTGTCAATTCACTGATTTATATACAAGATAGTCTAAAACCAGGTGCATAGAGTCAACTGGTGGCAGGAAAGCTAGAGTGAATGGCCAGCTGGAGGAAGTCCCTTAGTGGGCTCTGCTACCATGAAAGAGGTATGCGCATCTATACCCTGAGCAAGGTTTTCACATTTGCCAAATCACTAGTATGACTGCACTGTTGTTGACAAGAGAGGCAATCCTCTAGCCTGGTGATTCAGGGTCACAAAAGTTAGTTATGTAACTTAGCTACTGAACTAAACACTTCGTGTCCTTTTACCAGACCTAGAGGGATGTGGGAAAACTAAAGGCAGCATATATGGTTATAATACATAATACTATACAGATTACATAGCATAACGTAGTGCATCAGGTGTAATCAATATGCATAACCTAATGCAACATCTATATGCACTTCTGGTTTTAATATAGTTTGCATATAAGAAAAGTCTGTATCATTATTAATTTTCATATCATGATCTTCTAAGTTTTATTGGTTTATTCTTAGCCTCTGCTAAGAAAATTTTAAATTTCAGGAACTGGCTATCACGATGAATTATAAGATAAATGTTTTTAAAACAGGCTTAAACAAGAGCAGCATACAACAAACTACAGTATTTACATAAAAGTTACATATATACATCAGTTGCTAGAAAGAGATAATGACTTCAATGTACAGTTACATAAGTGCTTATTTTACAAGGTTGTATATGTTTTCTTGACCAAAAAAGTCACAAGTTCATCAAGCCTTGGTGAATAGTGAAAAAGGTGGGTCTTCCAATATTAGGCAACACTCAGTCCATTATTTTACAAGAATTTTAGGAACAAGCTGACCTAGATTTCCTGGTAATAAAAGCAATGGTTCTTTCTGTCTATGGAGTCAAGAGCATTAAATTAACCAGTTAAACTAATGCACAATCAATCACTTCTTGGATTCCCCCCAAGCTCCATTCACAACTCATTGTACTGTAGAAGTCCCCAAATAGCCATTATCACCACATCAGCACAGACGTATGTCTTTCAGAATTCCACCCTTTTCATAGAATCATAGAACAGTTTGGGTTGGAAGGGACCTTAAAGATCACCCAGTTCCAACTCCGCTGCCATGGGTGGGGACACCTTTCATTAGACCAGGGTGCTCAAAGCCCTATCCAACCTGGCCTTAAACATTTCAAGGGATGAGGCATCCACAACTTCTCTGGGCAACCTGTTCCAGTGCCTCACCACCCTCACCATGAAGAATTTCTTCCTTGTATCTCATCTAAATCTTCCCTCTTTCAGTTTAAAGACATTATTCCTTGTCCTATCAGTACATGGCTTTGTAAAAAGTCCCTCTCCAGCTTTTTCATAGGCTACTTTTAGGTACTGGAAGGCTGCTCTAAGGTCTCCAGGGAGAGACCCAACTCTCTCAGCCTGTCTTCAGAGGAGAGGTGCTCCAGCCCTCTAATCATCTTCATGGCCCTCCTCCGGACTAGCTCCATCAGGTCCATGTCCTTCTTGTGTTGGGTGCCCCAGAGCTGAAGGCAGTACTGCAGGGGGGGGTCTGACCAGAGTGGAGTAGAGGGGGAGAATCCCCTCACCCTGCGGGTCATGCTGCTTTTGATGCAGCCTAGGACACAGTTGGCTTTCTGGGCTGCAAGCGCATGTTGCTGGGTCATATCGTGCTTCTTGTCAACCAGCACCCCCAAGTCCTTCTCCTCAGGGCTTCTTTCAATCCGTTCTCTGCCCAGCCCGTATTTGTACTTGGGATTGTATATATATATATATATATACACACAC
>NW_009621010.1:0-11642 GCF_000690535.1 Cariama cristata | reverse complement strand
CACCACCACCTCACGTGACCCAACGCATTATGACAAAAGACCCGCGTCACGTGCGCGCGGCAGTCCCGCCCTCTCCGTCCGAACACCGAGCGCCCTCTAGGGGAGAGCGGTTACCGGTCAGCGGCACCGCCCCGGGCAGCTGGTGGCCCTGCTGTCACCCCGGCATGTCACCGCCTTGTGCCCTGTCACTCCCCCCAGGCCTCTCACTGCCCGGTGTCCCTCCTGTCACTGCCGGGGCCTGTCACTGCCCGGTGTCCCGCCACCCCCTGGGCCCGTGGTGTCCCTCCTGTCACTGCCGGGGCCTGTCACTGCCCGGTGTCCTGCCACCCCCTGGGCCTGTGGTGTCCCTCCTGTCACTGCCGGGGCCTGTCACTGCCCGGTGTCCTGCCACCCCCTGGGCCTGTGGTGTCCCTCCTGTCACCCCCCAGGCCTTCACCACCCAGTGTCCCCTCCTGTCAGCAGCCAGCCTAGGGGAGATGCAGCGGGCTTTGCCATGTGGTGCTCGGCTGTCAGCTCCGCAGGGGCAGTGAAGGGAGGGGACGTACCTCCTGGCACCCCACGAGCTTCGTGGGACTTCGACCTCCTGCCTTGTCCATAGGAAACAACAACAGCGTTTCCCTTATTTCCTACGTTAGTGAACAAATGACACAGCAGGTCATCAGGTTTCCAGTTCTGCTCAGAAAGGGCCACAGTAAAGCAGCGGTTCGGTAAAGCCCCCCACTGCCAGTCACCCGATGGAAGAAGTTCTCCCCCACGCTGCACACGCCGCCGTCCCGCAGAGCTAACGGCACCCAGGGCAGGAGAAGAACCCAGCGGTGTAGGACAGACCTTGGGAGCGTGTTGGCACTCGTGAACAGGGCACAGGTGACAAAAATGCCAGAAGAAAACAATACTGTTATACCTTTGTGGCTGCATCTCAAAATGTTCCATGAAAACATAAATGAATTTACAAAGCAGTCATGCTACCGATGCACAGCTGAGCACCACGCCAATATCAAAGACCTCTCTGACAGGGTGACTGATAAAACAAGAGCAGATTTCAAACGGACTAGATATGTTCTCTTTTACAAAGGGAAGAATGGTTAGTCTGGACTAGAAATGAGAAAGAAATTAATTAGAACAGGGAACAGAACTTGAGCAGAAATAAGGAAATTAAATGCTGTATGTAAACAGCAAAACAAACTGCATGGGGACAGAAAAATCCTTATCATCTTATAGTTTTCATTATGCAGGCAATGACTGCAATTTAAAATATCTATTAATGTTTTATTATGCAGATTTTTCTTTTCAGTAAAAGGGCTATTTGTTATTTCCACAAATCTATGATGCACACTTCACTTTCTTTCCAGGCATCTAAGCTTTTTACAAGATGAAGTCATTTATACCATGCACATTTCTGTATGAATTCTCATTTTTCCTTTACCAGTTATTTCCCCGGTAACATACTGCAGATAATTAAATTATACAATTAATATTAGTCACCTTCTTGTGGATTTCACATTTTTATCAATGTCATGATTAAACTCCCAGCTGTTTAAAGTTATGTACTGGTTGCACATCCAACTCATCTATTCAAACTTACAAAGTATAATCTTTCACTTTAAATTTTTTTTTTTTCTAAACCTCTGGCCACAAGTCTCTACAGAGAAAACCTTTCGAACATCAGCTAGCACAGTGCTACCTCAAACAAAGCAATCCAAAGACAAGTGCATTTTTTAAGTAAAAATAGTGAATGCTTTGAAAAAACACTTCTCATCTGAAATTTTAGTCTAAGAGACTTCTGATATCTGAACCCTACAACTAACATTTAGGGATTTCATCCACTCCGGAGGGAAAAGGATCTGCATGAAGAAGGGGACTGGCAGGTATGTAGGGTCTCCAAACTACACACGGTCTGCGTAAAACAATTTGTCTCCATCAGAGAAGGGGGAGTAGATTGTCTTTCATTTAGTTTTCAATAATTAGAGAATGTAAGCACGCCCAGATTACTGGGTTTTAAACCAGCATCCACATAAGTACCAGTTCTGTGTGCTGTGGATCACCTGCCCTATCGATTTGTTCTGAATCAGATGTGGGCACAGCCACACCGTGTTGATTCAGACGGCACACACCATACGGTGTTTATGCTGCCCTTTGGCTTTTGCTGGCTGCTAGACGGCAGGTGATAAACTGATCTGGATAAGGTCTGCTGGGACAAACCTACCTCTTCAACAAACTTCAGGACACATTTGTATCAGCAGAGTTTGTGCCAGGTCAGCACATTGCATTGTGTAGTCCCAGCCCTTTTGATCTGGCATTAGGTGTCCTAAAATGAAGGCGATGGCTGATGAAGCCCAGCCTTGGGGTCCGCTCACACAGCCAGGAGATAATGTATGTGAGGTGGCCGATGGCTTTACGCCTCCCAGCCCTGCCCTGCCCAAGGTTAAACCCGCTCCTGAGTCTGGCAGAACCAGCTTTGTTGCTTCTTCAAGTGTTTCATGGCCTGACCAGGTGATGATCTGCAGCTTGGACTGTTTGAGCTAATGCTGCTTATTTGGACTCAAGCAGGATAAGGGATGCTCCCATGAACAGCCGAGTTGCGAGATCGGAGGAATAACCTCTGGCGGGAGGGTGGTGAGAGCAGCTAGAGACGCAACCTGGGCAGCAGCCAGCCATCGGCACCCAGAGAAGGATGTGCGACCAGATCCTGGCTGCCTGGGAATGCTGCCCTATCTTTACTTAGACAAATTTGTCTAATGTAGAAGGTTTGACGTGCCTATTAAATTATGTTTACCACACTGAATGTCACAACAAACAATTAGCTTGCTGTTGCAGCATGTAAGAAAGTATTCTTAGTTGCTCACATGTATAACTTTAAAAAAAAAAATTGAGAACCTCCGAGGGAGGCAGTGAAATACCCCTTGGCTTTCAGAAGGAGCTGGGTTATGTTCTGAAAGTCGTTCAAAAATGAAAGCAGCGTTAAGGCTTGGTGTTCTCTGCACACCTGTTGGCATCGAGACTACTTTTGTGGCTTTAAGTCAGTTCTGTAACATTTAACTCTTTTGCTTTGCAATGCATTCAGCAGTAAATTGTTCTCTAAACAAAAAAGTTCTGCAAAACAACCTAGAATGTCAGTTACCCAAGTTCTGCTGTCTTTTTTAGGTCATACTCACACATTAGTTAAAAGAGAAGCTATTTGCTTTAAAACGCAGTTTCTGTGTTTTACCATTACAGATTATTAGGAGCTGTGTAGGGATTATTTAGCACTTTATTGATTTAGAAGCAGTTTATCTACGTACAGTTCTGCTGCACAGTACTGAGCACCTTTTGCCGAGCAGAGTTTTCTGTGCTGCTTTAATTCTGAAATACACAAGCGCTGAGACCGAATTCCTGAGTGTCTGCAAAATACCTGTTGTACACCTGAATGGTAGAAAAAGAAACAAATCCTCCCCCCTCACCTCAAAACCAGGAAGGACAAATTATTTCTGATCGCTTCTGAGCTGCACAAGAAAGTCTGTTGGAAAAGGACACGCAACAAGCAGGCTGGCACAGTGGGAAGGTACGTATTTGCGTTTTCTTCTTCAGTTTGTTTTGTCAGAAGCAAAGATGACTTCTTTTTTTTTTTTTTTTTTTTATACTTTAGCTGTGAGTTCTGTGCTAGAGAGAAGGACCGGACCTGGCATTGCCCCACAGAGCCAAGGGCCCACGTGGCCAGTTTTGCTGGAATATCCACATTGCTCTCTGAGTCACAGTTCCACAGCTTGGTGTCATCACTGCAGCTTCTGAGGTAGCACAGCTGCTGTGGGCAGGCACTGGTTAAAGCTAAGCATTAATTAAGAATGACAATGTCATTAATACACTTAAAAAACCAAACCAAACCGAAACCTCTGATTCTTATCTGCTCCTGCTCTCTTCTGCTTAGCTCCTCTACACTCCATGTGCATACACCAAACCATGTCTCACCACCACATCACACCAACTTTGTACCATTGATAAATTATTACATTTTGAGCACAATGATCAAAACTTGGAGCCTAGAGGGTGGTAAATGAAGGCGTCTAATTAGACGAGAGGAATATCATACAGATGTCTGCACTTTTGCACTTCTGAATAAAGGAAGAAAGCAGATCATGGAATCAGCATGGCAATGTCTGTGCAGTCAGTGAGCAGTTTAGGGATGGCAACACATCACATTCACCAGATTTCCATCTTAGTCTTTATATCCACAGACGATTTATGTTTATTGCCATAAACCAATGTACTTTCCAAGTGTGGCACACTCACAGTTGCTCACTGTGGCTGTCTTTACTCAAATGCTCACAGACTTTAAGAACAGCAAGTAAATCATCATGATTTAGTATAATCCTCTGCACACTGCATTAAAACTTAGAGCAGTGGATGAATCATGCATGATCTTGACCGTATTCCTCCCTCCTCAGTCTGGTCCCTTGGGCATCATGAGGATACTTCAAAATCTCCAAAAAGTTTCGGTGCTACTCCTTTCTGAAACCCAAGCCAGCCCTCTGATATGGTGCTGTGGTCTTCTGTGAAGAGGTGCTCGCTTCAGCTGCATTCACCCTTTGCTGGTTCCACTTCCATATTGTAGCTGTAGGATTTGATTTCCGTACAGTTCTGTTGATTTTCCCTCTCACTCGCAAGCTTAAACCTCTGATCATCCTGGATCTAAGGCAGCCTCGTGCAGCCAGGATCTCCCTTGGGCAGCGGGAGTCCCCAGCTGTCTGTGCCGCACACCTTTCAGCTACAAAGCATAAAAGCGGACAGAGTTGGTTCTTTCTGGTTTTGTTTAGGACTTTTTAAAACCGTTTTTTGAAGGGGGAAAGGAAAGGGGATTTTGTCAAATGAAAGACAAAGGACAATTAACATTGGGTCACGTTCTGCCGATGACAAGAGGAGGAATGGTAATGCATTTGCAGAAGGAGCAGAGACCCCGCTTGCTCTGAGCACCGCAGACCCGATCACCTGCTTGCACTTCATTCGGGCGCTTTTCTGGGTTTGAAAGGAGGCTGAGATTCCCAATGGGCATTTTTTAACCCAAGATATTTTCCAGGAGGAGTCGCTAAAGCTTTCTAATTGCTGGCTTCGTGATTCCCAAGAGAGAAATGCCTTTGCAAGGGCAGAGGGAGAATCCCAAATGCCAGTGCAGCATGAAGGAGGGGAGGTGCACGCCTTGTGAGAGCACTGTCAGAAACAGACCAAAGCTAATCAGAACGCATCCTCTTGTTTTTAATAAATATCCTGTGCCACTATTCTGATTCAAGACTGAAAGACAGTGTTTTGGGCACTGCCTGGTGATTACATGTGAAATGTGCTGCCCTGATAGCCCAGCTGGGGAGCTGTGAATCCTCCAGTTATTCTCAGAACAATACAGAATAATTATGGGATGAAGAAGCAGAGTTGTCTTATTTTTTGCCCTGCCAACACCCCTGAGTCATTGGCCCTTCTGCTGGGATAGTGAAGAAGGAGCTCGGCTATGACCTTTGTACCCGTGTCTGGGAACTGGACAAAGACTTCAAGCTCCTTTCACCCCACGGCTGCCCAGCAGATTGCCCAGCTTGGCCATTATCTACTTGTCTGAGTTCAAACTAGTTACCCAGATGTAGAAGTTGGTTTGTTAAAGGTCCTCAGAGCCTTCTCACCCACCAGTATCTGCCTGCCCTCCCGTAAACTGTCCAGTTACTTTTTCATGAAAAAATCCATTACAGTTCCAGGACAATCCATTAAAGGTTAGGATCCATCTGACTTGTTCTTAATGGTCAGATGGCTGCACCACCAGCCAGCCATCTATAACCAGAGCGATAGCCCTGCATGGAGCACTGCATCAGGGTGCCAGCGCTCGCATGATGTATCGGCATCGTACATCATCACACTACCACTGCTCTGCTGATTTATGGCTTCTGGGGTGGCGCTGGCTGGGACAAATGGGCCCAGGGGCCCCAGCAAGGTGCTATTTATTATTTTAAATGTTAATAAATAGCACGGATCTCTGTGAGGAATTGTTCTGCAGTTTACGAAGTGAAAGGGAGAAGAAATAATTAACAGGCAAAGGAGAAGGACCTGACACTGAATAGTAGTTTGATTTTGAAGGACCCTCTTTGGTCTTTTTGGCGATGTCACATGTATTTCTGAAGATTAATGAGAGACTTAACCCTCCCCACAGATTTTGTACGCTCTCACAGATCACCAAAAACGCTCGGATGTTCTGGGATCACTTGTCCCTACGGCTCCTTGATAATATAGCACGTGAACAAAAATACATTGCCTCTACTGAAATCTGGCATCCCAGGCAGCGGGGAAGAAAATCTCGTGTGGATTTTGTCCTGTTACTGCCCAGAGGCACGTGGCAGCACGCTCATTTCGGCCCCGCTGTGCTTGCCCAGGCAGACCCCCTCCCCGCTGCCGGCAGGCAGCCTCCCTCCCTGCTCGAGACCCCCGTGCGAGGGAGACTTGTACTCTAACGCATGAGTGCCGTCAGAAAACAGCTTGCAAAGCAGCATTATGGGTCAGGCCTCTTGCTGACCAACCTGCTTATTGGGATCGTTACATGTTTGTGCTTTTCATCTGTAAATTGCTTCTCAAACGTTAATTAAGCCTTGAAGTGCAGTAGAAGACAGGAAAGTCCGTAACTCACACTTCTGCCTCTCAGCAGCTCTGAAGATGGCAGTGCCCACGCTCTGGATCTTGTAAACTGGGGCTCCCAGTTCCCTGCCACCCTGCATGGCCCCAGTACTTTATACCTGTGCAAAACAGCCCCTGGATGCAGAGAAAATGACACCTTTCACCCCCTCGCCGCTCCTGCTTGGCTTCCCCAGAAATGACACCTTTCACCCCCCCGCCACTCCTGCTTGGCTTCCCCAAGAACCACCACTGGAGCCTCTCACTCCCCAGCCCCTGCTCCTTTCACCCAGGCAGCTGGAATGAAACCCAAGATTTTGTCTGGGCCTCCTCAGCTGGAGGATTCAGTGAGCTGCTGGCCCGGTCTCCATCCCCAGCTGGGCACAGGTTGCCAGCCAGTGGCTGGGGGAACACCCGAGCCCGCGGGGGGTTTTTTCCTGGCTGCCCACCGGGCAGCATCGTGGTGATGGTGTGCCCAGACCTCAGAGCCGATTGCTCCCACAACCCTTCCCAGGTGCCCTGCTCAGAAAACAATACTTTGGATTTTCTCTAAGATAGTGTCTTTTACCGTGGTGAGTGTCCTGGCCTGGCTGAAGATGCTCGTGGGCTCTCCCTGCCTTGCTTGCAAGAGGTCCAGGGCGTGGGTGGTGGACTCAGACACCTTCGTGGCACCACATCACCCTGCAATGGTCTCTGTGGAGTCAGGGTCTTCTCGTGGGCACGGAGAGCCTCCCGTCACCATGTGGCACGTTCCCAACCATGGTCCAGGAGCCCTGTCGCCAGCTGAGACCTGGGCTCACATAGACCCGCTCAACCAGCCCATAGGTGAGACCCAAGCTCACTGCCCCACAGGGTGCTCTCAGGGTAGCACTGTGCAAAGAGTTCGTTTGTTTTTTTTTTTTTAATGAAAAAAAAAATAATTTCATCATGTTTTAAGGTAATAATTTAACATTAGACCACGTCATTGTGGCAGAGACAGGCATGTATTACACCTCTTTGCAAAAATGTCACCTAAATACCAGAGGCTTAGGAGGCAGAAGAGGCAAGGAGCCTCTCAGCAATTCAAATGTGAGATCAAGGTGAAGAGAGGTTCAGCTGCGGTGCCGAGCCAGCAGCACACACCGACCCCCCCTAAACCGGGAGGGCATCACTCAGCCCAGGGCTTGCACAGCCGGGCTGCCTTTTACAAACAGAACTAGGTGAAAAACTTTGGCATCTTAACAAAGCCCGTGTTTTATGCATCATTCCTGCCTATCAGTGCTGCAGGTTTGAACCCCAAATAACAAAAGTTTGGGGTGAAAAACCAAGGCTGCTGCACACTGCCAGCCCCGTTACGCTCCCACAACCAGGCAGGGACGAATGGAGGCCCATTGTCCTGAGGAAAAATCCTAGAAGTATATGGAAACGTAGAACCAACAGCTGACCAGCCGTGGAAACCTGACCGCAACAGCTGTCGCTTTGGGCAGAGCATGCCTGGGTGTTCGTGTCCTGGAAAACTGGGAAATTCTTTCAGCGCTACTCTGCAAGCGCTGGCACAGCCCATCGGCTTTGTTTCCAAAGTCCTCTCACAATTTCCAATCCACTTCAAATTTCTGATGTTTGCCAGCTCCCTTAGGCTTGAGGGACTTAGATTTGAAGGAAATTGCAAAACTTGTGCCGAAATACAGAAAACAAATCCAGAAACTTGCTTTTATGTCATGGGAAACAAACAAACAAGGAAGTAAACAAGCAAAACCCCAGACTGTAACTACCGAGAGAGCCTGTAGGTCCTGGGAGCTGCTCCCTCCGCAGCTCCGCTTACCCCTTACACCTCCAACACGCTGCAAACCCCACACGCCTGTGCAGAACACCAGTGGAGTTGTGTGACCCGGTTTTCAGTGGGTCTCAGCCCTGGGCAGCCCCGCTGCAGCCAGGAGGAGCGGTGGCGCAGGCGATGCCATGGCTCAGTCCCGGGTACCAGCGCAGCCCCGCTCCCCCGCACCCAGCCGGTTCTGGGCCAAGCCCACCTGAGCCCACGCAAACCCTGGTGGGACCATGCCGGTGTGTTCACAGGAATACAAAAGCATAAAAGCCCTAGGTGTGAGCCAAGGCAGAGAGAAGCAAAACAGTACATCTCGCTGGTGCAAGGGCCAGAAATTTTTAATCTGGGCATCCTTTGTCATGAATTTACATGGATGTCTGAATTTACTACCCTTTGTGCTAAGGAGAAGAAAATTCATCCTATCAACTAGTCAGAAAGAAGATGAGAGATCATGCCTCAGCAGGGGTTTGCCATCGTCACAAAATGAATCAGGAGAGGTATGGCAGGACAAACAATTCTTCCCTGCGCAAAGAGTATTCTGGAGTAAAAGTAACATTTTCTGTAAAAAAACAGAGCTAATTTATCCAAGAAGTCATAAAAGCCATACAAAGAACATCAGTAAGTTTCCCCCCAACGAGCCTGCCCTGAGCCCACTGCTGCTCACGCCTGAAAGCGTGCCAGACTCCCAGTGCCGGCACTGTGCACCCCACAACGGAGCCTGTCCTCTTGGGGACGGGGCTCTCCCCGGGCTGCCATCCCAACTTAAAGCGAGATCTCCTCCACAGAGGTTTATTCCTTTGATCCTATCCCAAAATGATGCCATGAGACGAGCCCACGCCTGGGTCTGGCATTGCAGCACAGCCCTCGGCGACTCGACTGCCAGCCAAGCAGCGGAGCAGAGACTCGCTCGGGCAGCAAGCACACCAGCATTTCTTCCGAGGCCGGAGGAGTCCAGCCATCCCGCCAGCTCGTTGTGCCCAGAATCCCGCAGGGAAGGATCACACTGCTGGCAGGGATGTCTCCTCTTCCTCTGGGAAATCCACGGGCTCTGGGAAGACACCGGCTCATTGTCTCGCCATCACTGACACTGCTCAGCACCACCTACTGAACCTCATCCCCGCTCTCGGCGTGGAGAACACCAGGGTGACCTTGCTGCTTAATGACTCTCGAGTCACTAATTATTCTGCTGAGTGAAAGAAAAGACCAAACTAACTCGCCATTGCCACCTCGTGAAAGGAGCCTGACGCTTCTCAGCCACAGGACGTGGTGAATGAGTGGTTTGGGGTTGCTCAAAGAATCACCGTCAAAGGTATTAGCAGAAATGGTTTTCGTATGAATTTATCAAAGTGCGACTTCACAAAGTTTGATGGCAAGGTTCGCTCTATTACTCCCTACATGAAAGGGATATACGCAGGAAAAACCAAGTTAGAATCAAGCTAGAGTGAGTTACACAGGGATCGGAGATAAGAGGGGTAAGGGAGACCCTCCCATTGAGTCCCGAGGTTCAGAGCAGACCCCCTTGCTTTCTAAACTCCTGCAGAGAGGGGTCGAGGTGCGGCTGGATCTGCCCCTAGTCCCAGACTTGGTCGATGGTTTATGTCTAAGAGATACCAGGAGTGGGGTACTTAGCAGCAGGATTTAGCACTACTTCTTCATTTAACAGCACTTAATCATTGACTAATTTAACGTTTACAAAGTAATTCAATAGGATTTGCTATAATCATAACAGTGACTTAAATTGTTATAGAGTAATTGAATCAATTCACACACACATGCACACAAGCACAAGAAGAGAGCGATAAGGGTATATGTATAAAGGAATAAATGTATAATGATAGGTGTTCTTGTTAAAAATTCCCCTGGTGTTCAGTGACACACTTCAAATGCCTCGGCATTTCTCAGCGGGCGAGGGTTGAGTCTCGAGGAGTGAAGGGTTTTGGCCCAGGCTCCATCGTCTGCTTTCAGCCACGATCCTCCCAACTTTGCAAACCGGCGAGTTTGGCGAGCTCTGGGAGGCGTCCCGCTCCGCGGGAGATGCTGCTTGCAGCCCACCGCGGTCCAGGAGAGCTCACATGGCCTCGCTCAGCACCGCTGTATAGATCCACACGGTGATTGGCCTTAGTCATCAGGGAATTTCCATTCTGGCCACAATCCCAGTTGGTAATTGCTGGAATTCTCAAAATTCCGGTAATGATGATACTGTGTTTTGCTCAAGCTACGAAGCTGTTTTGTTGGAGCTTCAAGGTCTGTTTTGCTGAAGCTTTGATTTGGATAAGGGATGTACTGAGGCTGCTTCACTCAAGCTACCAAGGTCTGTTTTGCTGGAGTTACACGGCTGTTCCGCTCCAGCTTCCAGCCTTGGCCCGGCGACAGAAGTTGCCGGTACAATCAGTGTTATTCCCACCCTAGCTGTGAAAGAGTTTGTGGTACGGTCAAGGGACGCTTCACCACCCAAGTCATTACACAGAGGCTGAGGCCTCACCGGGATTCCTGAGGTCGTAGCGAGGCCCAGGGGAGCCGGGGGGATGCATCACCACGCAGCAGGAGCACGAAACGGCCGCGGGGTTTTGCAGCCCTGCGGAGTGCGGAGGATGGCAGCCCACGGCCGGGAGGAGAGGACCTTCCCTTGGGGTCTGCCCCTGCTCCAAACACTGCCAGCAGCAGGGGGAAAACGTCTCTGGACCCTCCACGGGCTGGGTTTTGGGTTTACCTCTCACTTTAGGGTTTTGCCTACCTACCTCCTCTGTGCCCCGAGGCAGGACCTCTGCCGCTTCACCTGCACGCAGAGCTTTGCCATGGCCCCGCCGGGTGGAAGGGGGTGCGCTAAAGAAGGGCTGGCCTCGGCGTGGAGGAGCCTAAAGGTCCTGAGCACAGGTTTCTGGGCTTCTCCCATAAAGGCCCATTACAATGTGACGTTCAGAAGATGGAGATGGCCACCCAGAGCACCCTCGGCGTGAGCTGGACAGACCTGCTGCGTTTAGCCCCGTAGCCATGGCGGTGACTCAGAGCTCTCCATTTCGGTCCGAGGTGCGAGGCCGCCGTGACGCTGGGAAGAGGGACAGACAAAGGCGCTGGCACCTCAACAGTAATTGTGAGGTAACGTAAAATACCTTACCCCTCGGTTCAGAGTCCGCGCACTCGAGCGGGGCTCTTGCCCTCCGGCATGGCCAGGGTCACTTCTGCATCCAGCGGAGGATGGAGGTAGAGGCGCCGGAGGAAGGACGCGGCC
>NW_009621009.1:0-19628 GCF_000690535.1 Cariama cristata | reverse complement strand
CTATTTTCAGCTTTTAATTATTTTTTTTTCCTAATAAAAGAGCCATTAGAAGAAAAATATAAGAGTTTTTCTTTAAAAATAGAGTCTGACGGGATGTTGTAAATGATGGTTGGCAAAGTGATCCTTGTATGCCAAGATTCTTCTGTAAGTAATGAGATCACTTGGATCAGCATGGGAAAATGGGATAATCTACTTCTATAGTAAGTGCAAGCTCTGATGCAAAGCATGAGTGAGCTTGTGAAGTGTGTCGCTATGTTTAGCCTGTATGCCTATAATAACCTTGTACTTGCTCCCTAATAGTTGTAAAGAATACAGTAATGCTAAAAACAAGTGTTCCTGACACATTCGTCAGTGTTTCAGTGAACCCTGATGCTATATGTCATTGATTTGTAGCTACGGACAAAGAAACATTTCAACCCCTCTTTTTTTTTTTTTTTTTCCTTTTTCTCTGTCTTCCTTCCTGTTTTTTAATATTTTTTTTTATTTTAATAACGACTGTGTGAGATAGAGGCTGCATTTATTGATGGGCTATGTTGTTGACAATGTTGTTTACATATTTGGAATGACACCGCCCCTCAAGCTGCTACAAGCTTATCAAATCACTTTAACTCCCATGCTACCATCAACGTTAGTCCAAATCTGTCACAACTGGCAACCTTCAGTGTTTGTTTGAAAAGATGGTTAACAGGTTTGAGTGTCGTCAGAATTGCAAGGCATAAGCAAATAAGATTATTGCACAGAGTGTATTGTTAGATGCATTAAATGAATGGATCATGTAGGCAATGTATTAAATTCTTTGAATGTTTTATTATTAAAACACACTCCCATGTGCTTTTTGGTTTTCAGGAAAATGGTTCTCAAGTTTTCTCTCCAGTAACTTTAAGAATGGATAGATATGCACATATATGTAGATAACAGAAATAACAAATGCATTTTTCATTATAAATGAAATTTTTCACTTTTTCAGCACTATGAAGACAAGAGTCTCACAGGAGAAAAGGGATAAAACTAGAAATAAAATAAGTTAGGCTAGGGTTAAATAAAAAATAGTGTATCCTTGACGAAGACCCAATTTAAAGCAAAAAGTTTAACTCCCACACCACACTAAACCCAGACAAAATAGCTTCCATGGCCTTTGTGTGACGTGGAAGGTGAACATAGAGCATCTTCTGTGATATTGCCCTCTTTGGCTTACAAAGTGTATTAAGTTATGTGAATGGAGAAAGTTTTGAAACAGGCCTTAGAGTCTGACATAATATCTCTCAGTTGGAACCGGTGCTTATTACAGTGAATACCTTTTTTTATTTTTTTTTTTTTTCATGTCCATAAAAGCGATTGGGTGACTGTTAGCAAAGCCATGATATTGGCAGTCTGTGCCCTGACCTGGGATCTGATACTCTTCCCAGGGGTTCTTGCCTAGGAATGCTTACGGCAGCAGTGCTGCTAATCACAAACGAAGAGGCAAAACACCGCTGGCTTTTGTCTCGGTGTTAATCAAAAAGTAGTCTGGAGGGCTACGTGGACTGCCTTGTCCCAGAATGGTGGGGAAGTCATCTGTCATGGCATTAAAAATGTTGGCAACATGAAGGTGATTTGAACTCTGTGTTATGTAGGCATCATCCCATAGCTGATCTCTGAATTTAAAGGTGTGGCAAAGCAATCGGTACCACAAATTAGAGTCATCCCATTTGCATAGATTAACGAGGGAAGGTCATAGCCTGGTGACAGGTCAGGGGTGCCCCCAGGGATTTTGAAGAAAAACTTTGATTCTTCCTTTTTTTCCTTTCCATGAAGTAATCGTGCTGTTCTATTGTAAAGGGAGCTCTGTTACTTATAAAGGAAAGCTTGTCATTTAAATTCATCCAAGTTAGGACACCACTGAGCACTGTCAGATGTCAATCACAATACAGCAGGGAAATGTTTTTCAACAGATTTCTACCTTCATTTTTCCATAACACAGAGCGGTGGCATAAAGGGGGTCTCTGAATGTACTTCTTAAGGTTAGATTTTATTTCTTTTCATCTGCAAAAGACTGTTTTTGAAGATACATAGTAAAGAATCGTGGTCATTTCTGTGACAGGGAGGGAGGAGAGTGAGGTGAATGTTGTTTATAATATCTTTTCCATTTGGGAGATGCTAGTGGAAGGTTTTTGTATGCGCTGAAGCTGACATTCTTTCCCACTGGAATTGTTGATTGTGTCCCCTCGGCAGAAGTTGCATTGAAATATTTTGGCTGGAGACTTGGGGTCTGTTCTTTTCACCAAATCTCTTTCACCTCTGTGCTGCTGTCCTACATTTTTGTCCAAGCCTTGTGGAGATTGAATGTTTGCCCTACCTGACATCTGCTCAGGAATGAGATTTTGTACTCTGGCCAGTTCTGGCAGAAGCATCAATTTGATGCCCTTGTCATCAGTTTCATAGGGAAGCTGGGGACTGCATGATTTTTAGCACTGAGCTCCGGTGACCTGCCAAGCTTAACTGTTGGTGTATGGGGCTGGTGGATTTGGGAGTGCTGGACTGGCAAGATGGGAACAGAGTGATTCCTTCTTTTTGTGCTCTTAATTTTTGCATAACCTCAGTAAGTTTATTTAGGTCTGGCTTTTCTCAATACCTGTAATAATCATACAAAATCACAATACTTACAGAGAAAAATCTCTCTTTGGGCTGCCATGTGCTCTAAAAATTATTATCATAGTTTGCTAAGCCTGCTGTTCTTGAAGATCCTGGTTTGTCTGATGGCCACTGTGTAGGTTAGGGCTTTTTCTCTTGGAAGTGACATAAGACCACGCTGGCATCTGCCCCTAGGAATGAGAGAGGAGGACTGTGTCCATACGGCTCCCAGTCATGTTAAGCAAAGAACAGATGCTGGACTTGTGAGCAGCTTGGTGGCTGAAGACCAACTACAGGGGAGCTTCTGGCAGCTACTGGGGCCGATGGTGCCAGTAGGCGTCACCACTGTCAGTCAATGGCAATTTCTGCAGAGCACTGTCATTCACTGGTGGGCACTTTTTGCTCCAAGAGTCACTAAGTGAAACGCTTTCCTGGTCAGGAGAAGAGATGCACATAAATGTAATCTGTTGTTTAAAATATTACTCAAGCATATGTGTGTGTGGTGTTTTTTTTTTTTTTAAATTAGCCTTTTTTCTTTTTTTTTTTTTTCACCCAGCTGATTCTTTCCAGATCCTGCCTAAGTCCTTTTTTTGACCTTAAGTAAACCTATGTGTTTATTTAGATATAGAAGGATTTTAGGCTTGCAAGACTTGGGATCAACCATGCATTGATCTAAACATTTACTGAGTAGCAGGCAGTTGGACACAGAATACCCTGAGAAAATGAGGTTTAATCATGTGGAAAATTTTGCCATTTGCATCAGCACAATGATACATAGATAAGTGTGCTTTCAGTTCCTCAAACAAAATAAATGCTGTAACTAAATGCTTTATGAAGTACAACATCACATTGTACACAACTTCACTGTAAAGCCATCAGAAAAAAACGCTGTGAAAATCCCCTATTATGCAAAAAGGTGCATGCAATATTTCCTGACTAAAATGAAGATACAGTAAGAGGTATAACTTTGTGGCTCTTTTTTTTTTCTCCATTAGCTTTTTGTTTACAGAAATTAGGTGAAGTACCCAAGCATAAGTCTGCTTGGAAATGAAACAGCACTTGGAATCAGCAGTATATGTAAGCGAGTATCATAAGTTTAAACAGGTGAGTAGTCTCCTTGACTCACGAGCCTAAAGACAGACATGTCTTAGTAATGGTACTGCACCTTGCTGAATGTGTGTTCAAAATTACAATTTTAGCCTCCTGCTATCCAGTCCAGGGCAATCCAAGCTCTTTCATAACCTTATGTGGTAGGCTGATAACTCTTAATGTATTTTATTTCAGGGACCAAATTCTAAAAGAGAAGTTTATGAAAAGATGAAGATCACATTTGCGCACTGTAATGGTAGCTTAGGAACGCTGGGAAGAGATCTGTTTTCCCAGAGTATTTTTGTAGGGACGAATTCTGCTCCATGGAGAAAACCTGCTTTGACACTGTCAGAGAAAAATGCTGTCTCTATTTAAAATACTAGTGTTGAATCAGTGTTAGGAAGAGTAGTATTGAGTCATAAAAACTAATTATCACTGTTCAAAACATTCTCAAATACTCTTAAGTGGAGGTTTGTTGCATAAACATACAATTAAAGAAAGAATTTGTGATGGATGCAGGAATACGCAGCTCACAGACTTACTGTTTACTGGTGCAGTTAACAGATGGGTAGGCCAACTGATTCACAGATGTGCAGCTTATAAATATAAACTAACGTCTTACTAGTGATGTATATCTGCAAGTGGCAACAAATTACTTTCTCTTTAACTCTTGGCTGTATAGTGGGGTAGATTTTAATACAGTAACTGTCATTAGAGCTGGTGACGAATAACAAAAATACACTGCCCTTGCTCAGTCTTAGGGTACACTGCTGCAAAGTGCTGGTAGGACTTGTCTTCCACTTTTTTTTTTCTTCCCCAGGAAGTGTACAAATCTTGTATTCTGAAGCACATCTCAGAGATTTTGACTAATGCATTGCTAGCAGATGCTAACAAGGACCACATCACTTTTTGTCCCTGGGTTCCGATGAGGGGATGAGGAAGGGAAACTGGAATCTTTCCATGTTCCAAAAATTAATTTTTCTCTTGGTTAATAAACCCCTATTCATCTACAAACCAATGCACTGATGAAAATACAGAGTTAAGGGGGGGGGCTGCATTCCATTGTTATGTTTGCTTTTTAAATAATTTAGTTGCAAAAAAATCTGAAGGCTGTTTTAGCAGTAATTAATTATTCATTAATGACATGCTAATTGCATAGTACCTTTGAATATTTAACAAAATGCAAAAACAAGCACTGTAGTTATGTTTTTAATGTAGGAAGAGATTTTTTACTGTATTACCTCTTTTGTGGAAAAAAATAGACCTCTTTTTTGATGGACTAGGGAAAGTCATAGTAGTGGCCTACTTTCTATTCACTATCTTCAGTCACTCTTTGTACAGTGGAATATAATGTCCTTATCTAGTCTTAACAATTGACAGGGTGGCAATCCCTTGACTTTTGTCCAAATGATTTCTCAACAAAAATGGGTTAATTATCGCTCTCCGTAGCTTTTTGAATAACAAAAGGCCACGGTTCCTTTTCTTCTTTTCTTTCCTATTTACTGTATGGAAGCCTTTGAAATGCGATAGTTTAATCGGTGACACCTTCTAACCGGGGATTTCTGAGTGCTGGAGCTCTCTGCAATGAGCTCATATTGCTGTGTGTGAACATTACCGTGATTAGGAGATATGACCTTTATTATGCCAAAGCCACCCTGGACTTTAAGGATGAAAATAAAACCTCTCCAAACCTCTCCATGCACTGAAGCAGGTTTGGATTGTTTCACCTCATAAAAGCCAAGCAGTGTGCTAACAATGCCCTTTTAATACACAGACTCACTGAGCTCCACTCTCTTGACCAGCTTGTTAAAAATATTAATTGCTAGCTATACCTTGCAACTGTTCTTTGCTGAGTGTGTTTAAGTGAGCCAGATTAGAACTTTTCAAATCTCTCTATTGGAGATTTTGCCATTACGCAATAGACTTTAATAATCTGGCTAGTCATTTCCCTTCAAATATTTTGTTTTGTTGTGGGTTCATGGATGCAAAATGTAAGGCAAATAGTCAACAGGATTTAGAGTCCCTGTCTTTGATTTTGCTCTATTCTGTAATTCCTCAGTGGGAAGATAAGTGACATAGGCACTAGTCTAATTTGCATCCTATAGCCTAGATTTTGCTCTCCTTTCTAATTAGTTGGTAACTCCCATTAACGTTAATAGTACTTACAAATATGCATCAGTGAGAGAATAGATCCCAGTAAATCTGAGCATTATTAGGGCGATACAAAATTAGCATGTAGTATACTTCAAGCTCATGCTGAATTTTATAGCTTGGATGGCTATAAAGGAGTAGAAATGCATTCAGTGACAAGATGAGGGAAAAACAGAAGTACTTAACTAGAAGAAATAGGAACGCTCATGCATCCTACATGTGATTGTCTTCCCAAATACTCTTTCAATTGAAGAAATGTAATTGTTTTAGAGCTGGCTCAGGTTGCTCTCACTCTTTGTTCTGCTCTTTGGAGGACTCTTCTGGCACCTGTAGCAAAACTTGTTGTGACTGCAGATGGGCTGGGCTTAGACTGCGTAGATCTGACTCTGAACTTGCTTTCTGTACTCCCACTGTGGAGAAGAAGCGGTCAGGCAGGCTTTCCTCCTCTTAGATGTTCCTTTTGCATTTATGAGATTGAATCCAATGGCAGAGAAGGCCAAAAGTAATATAATTTATTACTTGGGTATTCTTTATTCAGTCTTCTGGGAGAAGCATTTGCCCTGTGCATGCCTGAAAGCATATGGATTTAAAAAGTTAGAAAATATATGGCAATGAGCCGGGGAGGAAAGTTCAGTCATGCTCAGGAACTTTGACAGGTACCATCAGTACCACCTGCAGCATCTGCTCTCCAGGTGGGGTGACACGATTCAATGAAACATTAACCTGAGTGCTAAACCTTGCAGGATGTCTTAGTTACTCCATAGCTACTGATGACTGGTGTGAAGGACTGGATCCCTTATTTCAGAGTACAATAAAGAGGCATTCGCAACATATTAGACCCCAAAACACTGTTCATTAAATAGAAGCAAGACACACAGCTTTACTTTGAAAATAGCTGAAAGCCTACCTAGGCATGAAGCTCTTTGGGCAAAAGTGGCAGAAGAAGGGCGGTTCACCAGGCTAAGATCTGCTCATTGCAAGACGTGAGCTGGTCATGGAGTAACAGTACAACCAGGCCTCTGGTTTTTCCACCTGGGATGGGACATAAGTCCACTTGAAGGGACAGACACGTTCTGGGAAGTAGTTTTGTGTTCTTTATTTTTTAATTAGCGGTACCTATTTTTGGCTGCACAAAACCAGCTCCTATGTTACATTCCTTCACCCTGTAGTTAGTGGTCAAAATGTTAGCCTAATGCATATAAAACATGTGGAAATTTATGCAGATGAATTAGGGTCATGGTAGAGAGAGCAATGATGCATTATCTTAGACAAAGTATTCCCAGTCTGCCCTATTGTTATTATTTATTATTTGACATCACCAAAGGTACAATTTTTATGCTGTTTGGGCACTTTACAATACAGATAAAAAGATACGATTCCTGCTTGAGATGGAGGATAACAAATTAATTTCAGACATGACAAAGCAAGGAGAGAGGAAAGGTGTAAGGTGGGGAGAGGAATAAGTGTTAGAGGTAGTCTGAAGCCTGTGCACAGCATGAAGGAACAGTGTTTTTTAAACAAGGAATGTTGTACAGGGTAGAAGTGAGTCTTTCTGGGCTTAGTGTGCTGCGGAGGGTAGCGATGGTCTTTAGGGCCTGACAGGAAGGATGGTCTGTGCTACTGATATGCTGTGGCAGAAGGAGCAGAGAGGTGGACTAATGGCATGTGCTGGTTAATGTCGGGGTATAAGACACCATAAAGACTGCCACAGCCAAACCCAGGCTTTGTGGGAGAGCCCCTGCACTCAGCCCTGATGTTGAGTCAGGCTTCACGCTGACCAAGTGTCAGAGAGTTATTTTGGATGTAAACGGAGGTGGTATCCCATGTGGCAAGGATGGAGTGCAATGCCACTGAGCACTGCATCGGAGTGCTCTTGTGTTGTACTTGCACTGCTTGTCAGCCCAGTGCAAAGCAAGCTATTTTACCACTTCCACCCATTTGCTTCTGGTTTCTGAATGAATTACACCTGATGCGTAATTGACAATGATGTGTCAGTTATAGAGCTACTCCTGTGACTCAATAGAACATTTCCGTCACCGTCTTGAAGGTTTAAGGCTATTTGGTTGAATAGGTGCAAAGGAAAACGGAACCTGGTCAACCTTCCCTTGTGAGGACACTTTTGTTGCAAATGTGACTTTTAATACCAAATGGCAATTAAATGCCAGGTTTGGGTTCCTGACTGCAATTAAGTGTTTGGATTATGAATTAATATTTGAGAGATTTCATAGCATTAAATATAATAAAGTGAGAGGAAGGAGCAGGAAATGAGGGAAAAAAGGTCCCATTGAAACATATTCAGACATGACATTTCCTTATGTCGATAACCATCAAGGGCTTTGCTTCTCCATCCATAAAGACAAGAATGCCACCTGTCAATCAAAGGGAGAGTCACAACAATAGATCAAGAAAGAATGAAACAAAAAAGAGTCTTCTTCCTTTGGAAAAGCATTGGCTGATTTTTAAGTTTATGTTGTGTTTTTTTTTCTTCTGATAATATTTATAATGCCCACATGCAAGCACAAGGTATATATAGGTGGTGTGTAGCTTATATTACAATGCTTCATTTCCTTTTAAAATTGTATTTACCCAGTGGGAGAAATTATACAAATAAGGCATTTCAAGCCACTGAAGCACGACCTATATTTGTAAGAGTTATTTTAAAATGCTAGGTTCTTACTTTTGGTACTCTCAGTCACAGAAAGCACCTTTTATCCGTATTGAATGCTCAGTTTAAAATAAAACCAAATTTTTGCTAAACGACAAATAAGTTGTTGCAGTGTTACCAATACTTATTTATAAAACAGAGTTTCCAGTCCTTGTAGTTCAGATAAAACCCCTTGGAAATCATGTTATTTAATATTGGAAAAGTCTTTTGCAAGCTTTCACTTTTAACATTGCATGATTTTTAAAACCACCTCATTATAGACAAGTGCTGCTTACATACAGTGCATCTGGAGTCTGAGGTATGGGGATTAGTAACACAGCTGCATTAGGTAGATAATCAATAGAACAACATTAATTTTTTTTGCTTACATATGGTAAGGTTAATGTGAGTGGAAATTGTGGAAGTGGAGCATGGTTACAGTATAAGTGCAACAGATCTTAAAGTTTGAAAAAATTAATAAAGAAGAATAAAATATGGATACCAAATACATCATTATGTATGTTTCATATTTGAAAACTTTTCCCATCTAGAGTAATTTGAATTTCTTCATGTTGCCATTCTTTGATATTCCAATTAAATTCCATACTCCTGACCTATGGACTAGCTTCTCCTAGATAGAGACCAAGTCCAAGAGAGGGCCAAACAGCATCTTGTATAACAAGCTTCAACTTTGAATATCAACCCAGTGCTGATACAGTCAAAATAATGTTACACGACGTAACTTTCACAGTTTGGTGAAAATCTCCTTGTAGTTTGTGAATGCAAATGGCATCCTGTCTTTTGCAAGCTGAGAACACATGACAGGAAATTGAGAGAAAATAAAACTTGAAAATGAAGGACAGGAAATAAAGACACGAAGCAATTAGATGGGAGCCAGCCGCGCATTCATCTGGCCTGGGACTAGGCTTGGACATTCTTTTGATGGGTGGGTCTGAACTTCCAAAAAGACTCACCATCTATGCCTGGTACCATATTCTTTTAACAGCTGTGCATTTTTGAGCATATGTCTGATACTGTAGGCTTCTGGGAGTGGGCTCGTAGGGGTTTCAATAGGAATTGAGGAATTGTTGTTTCCCGAGGTCCTTGGAAAGCCTGGACCCAGCTGTGCAAGTTCAGTAGGGCTGACTGAAAACCAAGAATTCCAGTTTACAAAAATGTGAAGGTTTCCCAATTAATTTTCTTCTACATCAGGAGGAAAACAAGCTTTAAATAAGATTGCTTTTTTTTTTTTTTAAAATGAGAAAATATTTCAAGAATAGATGATTCCTCTGTGGGAGCAAGCTGCCCTGGTGCACAGATCATCATGGTTCTAGTCTTTGCTGTGCCTAAGATCAAGGGCTTGAGTCCAGGTTTTAAACATTTTGGACTACAGTCCTCAACCCAGTAGCTCTTTTAGGCAAAGTGTCCTCTTTTTTGCTTTTAAATATTTACTTTGGGTCCAAGGTGCATGAAAAATTTGTAGAAATATTTGCAAGAAATTACACCACTGAGAAACTTCCATTTCTCAGTGTAAAATGTGTTGCTGAAAACCTAGCACTGATCTCTTGAGAATCTGTCCCTGACCTGTGTTTTGAACATCTGGAGCATGTTGAGTGACTGTTGACAGTCATGCTGAATTTAGTAGGACTGTTTCTACTGTGAGGCAATTCTGTGCCCTGCCTGGGTTTCTGGGTCCATAGGACAGATACGTTCTATGTGCATGTCGGAATAAAACCTCAACACTCATTGATTTCCTATGGGTAAGGGGAGGAGCAGCAGCAGAATGCTCCTACAGGTCTTTAATCCTGATGATTGGGGGACAAAGAATGTAGACTACATCTTCCCACAGCTAGGATGTAGCCACAGTGTGCATCCTGACAGCAGGCTGCAGGAGGTGTCAGCTCTGCAGTGCTGCATAACCATTGAACTACAGAGATGATAAGGATAAACGTATTACAGTCTTTCTCTGGGAACTTTTCTTAGCAGCTCCAACATTGCTTAAGAGTTCATTTATTGATGCCTCCATTCTCATGAAACTGCTACTTTTATGGTTGTGTTTTATTTTTTTAATTGTAAAAGAAGCCTACAAATTCAATTAGCATCACCAGAAAATAAATGAATGCCTATAAGTCTGCAGCTTATCTGGTACTTTATGTTATCTATTTTTCCCTTGAATATCATTGAAAATTTTTGTCACTTTTCTCTTATCTCCCTCTAATTTGCCAATATTTATTGTCTGATCTTGCTGTCTGGAGGAGAACATAGTGCTGTAGGTGCACACCCATCAGTGCCATTTGATCATCGCATGCCACCTTTGTACATCTGGCTCCAACTCGCTGATCATTTTGTAGCTATATTGCATGTTTAATTTGTTGTCCACTAGCAGCACAGTGATCTTATGGCATCTCAGAAGTTCCTCTAGAAATCATCACATCGACAGCCATTCTGGGTAGAGACATCTGGGTGCACATGTGCATCAACTGCCCTTCAGAAAATACCATGATACTTAACATATGGGATATATTTACTGGCTGCTATAAAGTGCTGTCATAGAAAGCTTCTAGTTACTGCTATCATGAGCTGGACTTGTGCTTCTCTTAGTATTTACTTTTCCATGTCCACCTCAATATTTGGAGTTGCTGCTAATGCAAATTGGGTACTTTTCAGGAAGGTGCAGGGATGGATTGGCACAGAATGAGCACTGAGAATTTGTAGCAAGCCTGTTCCCATGGTGGTCATCACCTTATGTTACAGTATGTGATGCAAGCTCACATTTGAGACTGCTATGTGTCAAATATAAGCTAAGGAAAGAACAGAACTAGAATTGGCCTTTCTTGTCTGATTTTTGCCACAGAGGTGGATCCACTCACATGACTACAGTGATATGCTAGAAGTCAGCTACAAATGACTAAACTTCTGCCTCTTTGAAGATGTGGTTTGGACAGCCCAGTGACGCTGCCTCCAGCGGTGCTTTCCTCCCTGCAGTGACTAAACAGAGCGTCATTTTTCTCAGAGAATCTGAATGTGCCTATAATCACATGGGAAAAAAAAAACCCAGTGGGGTATTTTCTTGGTCAACATCTCATGTTTGCATTCAGGCTGAAATCCTGCCTCCTCCATGACCCATGGTTACTCTGTGTGTGGGCGAAGAGCTAACCGCGGTGAATGCACCTCTGGGTCGTGCAGGCTGCACAGCAATGCTTTTCCCCTTTCTCAGTAGGGTGGAGGCAGCAGGCAGAGGTGGGGCTGGAGGGGAGCCAGGTGATGGCTAGAGGACACTTAGCACTTCAGAGACAATGAAGCTCTCTTGAGTGTTTGTGGACCTCGACTGCACCTTGGCTCCACCAGGTTTTGTGCCATGTGAGAGCAGGGTCCCTTCTCCAGACTTCACCTGAGAGGCTGAGCGCATGACTTTAATACAATAAGTAAGTTTACGTCATGAGGTTTTAGAAATGCTTTAGTGACTTGAAGCTGCCCTTGGAATGTGTCTGTGATATAACACTGTTCTCGTTGCTTTTATCAGCAGCATCCTGAAATGGAGCAGCCGAGCACCCATTATGAGCAAGGGCATGATTTGGACTGGTTAGAGCAGGCACCAAAGGATTTGCCTGAAATATTTCATTTTGTCTTCTGTTCAAGAGTCTGGGGCTGTCCCTTTGCAAAGGTGGTCTACCTTGAAGCGCGGGCTCATGAGGAATGTTTCTGTGCAGGAAGGCCACACACATTTGATGTGGAGGAGGAGGAAGGTTGCTAAGAGCCAGAAGGCTGCTGATCAGTAGCTTGAGAGACTCCTCTTCAATGTCCTGCTTTTCCAGGATACTTTTTTTTACAGAGTTTCCTTGGCCCTCAGTTTCTTATCAGCAAAATGGGAAGAGTAGCCCTTCCTTAATAGTTGCAACCTACTAAAATTGGCAGTGGTATTGCTGATAAGCAGGGCTGATGAGAAAATTCTAAGTATCATGGGAAGAGTAGGTAGGTACATCCTTCAGCTTTCAAGAAAAATGTGTCAGAGCTCAGATATCAAGGTGCTTGGCCTCATGAGGGTAACTCCAATCTGCAGAGGGTAGATAAGGGGTAGGATGAGATGTCCTCTCCCACTTGGAAGGCTGACACCAGGATGAGCCCCTTAAGAAGACCGTAGGACAATGCAGCTCCAAGCTTTGATTGCAGACTAGGAGATAGCATTTTGTGAAGCTGGTAGAAACCTTCTGGAGATGCAAACTGTTAGGCTCTAACACAGCTTGTCCCCAGCATTTTGTACTAGGTGAGATAAAGTTTTGTGCCGTCTTTTGTATTTCTAGAGAAGCTGGATTTTTGGATGAGAAGGTGCCTGAAATTTCAGACAAAGTATAGATCCTGAGGTGGCTAATCTGCAGAAAGAAACTAATGCCTGCTTTAAAAACGTACAATTTAGGCAACCCAACCTATTGACCTTCTAACTTTGGACTGCCAAGACTGCTTGCTCAGTACATCTGTTTTTCTATGTTTTTGCCTGTAATTATGTTGTCCTCTGCAGTTACGATAGTGGTTTATCCTGCTTTAGAAATGTTATGTTTTGAGGCTAACTTTCCCAGGGGGTATGTTTCTTTTTTCCCTTTCTTCTTTTTGTCAAAGCAAACAAAACATAAAATCTCACTCAGGAAACAGAAGCCAGGAAGAAACCTATTAGAAAGAGTTAAAGCACCTTGCGCTGAGGGGACGTGCCTGTCAATGGGAAATACTGTATAATGGGGTTACTTGAAAATGGCAAATAGTCCTGCATCTTATTGAATGAAAAAGGACAAATGTCACAGAGTCTGATGGAAAAATAAAGATAAGGTTAGGGGTCATGTGACCCAGACGTGTCCCCTGCTGTCCACATGAAGGGCGCCTCTCCCTGCATCTTACTGCGATTCCTGCTTTTCGCTCTGTGTGGACAAAATGATGATTTATGGCTCCTGCCGTGGGGGTGGGTGGGTGAGTTTGCAGGCAATTTCTAAGTCCCTGCTCCTGACTGTAAAGCAAAAATTCTTTTCATATATTACAAACAAGCTGTGATGGTTGGATGGTGCCAGTGTAAATATTATCTGTAAAAATCACTTTGGGGACTGTTTATTCCTCATTAAAGGTCCGGTCCTGCCCCATTGAAATTGATAGGAGTTTAGCCATTGACTTCAAGGAGGAAGGATAAGACTCTCTTATCTCCAGTATATTCTGATGTGTCACGTTGCAGTGTTAGCGAATGCAAGGGGTAATAACTGTGGGAACTGAGTGGCTTTGCACTGTTAAGACACTATTTAGCAACAACTAAAACATCAGTGTGTTATCAACATTATTCTCATACTAAATCCAAAACACAGCACTGTACCAGCTACTAGGAAGAAAATTAACTCTGTCTCAGCCAAAACCAGGACAGTCATGAATCATGTTCCCAGGATGAAGCATCTCTCTGCAATATCATGTCAGGGAATGCTGTGCTCTTTGGGTTGTCCAGAGGCTGCACATGCACCAACAGATGCAAATGGCCCTGGCCATCTTTGTCACCCTGCAGGGAAGGGCCAAAGGACGAGGTGAATTTGGTGGCTTTATGTTGGTTAAGTTTGAGAGCATTCTTCCTCCAGCCAGATGGAAAGCAACACAGTATGGGCCAGGTGTTTAAAATGGGATTTCACTAGAGATCAAAGCTTTGAGTGGCAGCTCTAAATTTGAACTGTAAGTAAAGATTTCCAGTATTAAGCCTGCATATGCCATGCTGTATTTCACTTAGCAATTCAGCAGTGTCCAAATGCTATTTATTGGAAACACTGGACTTTTGCCACTGAAAAATATTTGTGGTGCTTTGGCTTTCTGAATAATTTGAAGTTTGTTTGGTTTCGCCTCATCTGACTTTAAAGAAAATTTTCTTGGAAACAAACTCAATTTTTAAAAATTAATTTGATTTAAATGAAACAAATTATTGCCTTCATTCTTCAGGGAAGAAAAGGAAGACTTTTCCCATAGAGCTCATTTCTCTGGTTTTTTAGTTTCATGTTATGCTAAATAAGGAAAACTTCATAACCTTCAAACTGTAGTATTTTAAAAAGAACATATTCACTGAAAATGTGAGCTATATTTTTACTGACCTTAGTATTAACATGTACCTACTTCCTTATTTTTTAGCATACAAGAGCAGAAAAGTAACATTTTGACCTTCTTAATCATATGAGTGAAATTTTGGGGTTGAAGCGGGTTGCCAGGAAGTACTGTGGTCTATATTATGTTCTGAGTAAAGCTGAATGTCCATGTCTTTTACCTACTGCAAGGACAGATGAAGCCCATTTAAGTCTGTTTATGGTTCCATTACTACGTTGAGATTACTACTTAAGATTCAGCTGCTGTTTTGAACATGGTTCTGTAAAATCAATTCAAGATTAGCATTATTATTTTTTTTAATTCTGAAATATATTTGTCAAGGAATCAAACAATTTGAGGGTTGATTGGATCAGATGTTGCATTGATATAAATGCAGTCTATTCAAGAATGCCTATGTCCACTGAAGAAAGATCTAGGAACCTTTGTGAATTTTAGCCCCTGCTCATGCCAAATCGTACAGACATAAGTATATCTGTTCATTAGTTCTGCTTGCAGGATTAGCATTTTTTTTATGTACATGTGCATTTGTCGGAGCTGTATCTTACTCACAGAACATCTCTAAGGTTTTTTCTTGCACAAACGTGGGGCCAAACAAGGAATATTTCTATGTGGCCAAATCCCCGGTGAGGAAGACAGCAGCAGAAGCTCATAACTACTCCTGGTTCAGACCCGAAGAAGAGTGTGTTTCTTCCATGTAGTTCAGTTGGTGTAACAGATTACAACCTCTTCTTACAAACTATGCCTTGCCTTACCATATCCTTAACGTTTCATGAGCACAGACTTGTAACAACTCTATGATTCACATAATCATAGTATTAATTGTACTACTAGTTTACTATTCTTTTGCAAGCTGGAAATTACTCATTCAAACTGTCTGATTGGGACTTGCAAAATAGGCTGCAATCAGAGAATTTCAGGATGCGCTTGTGAATGGGTTGGCAGCCTGAAAAGAGGGCTACAATCGTAACCAAGTAGGTTACTCAAAGCTAGCTATCTCTGAACAAAAACCCCCTTACAACTACAGTTCATGCTACATTTCCTTTTTAAGGGATAGTTTTAGATGCAATTCATTTACAGAGGAAGATGAGATGAAATGTGCGACAGATACACCTGACTAACTCGCATTTTGTATCTCTAACACTCAAAAGTACAATGCTTATGGTAATGAATTTTATCTATTACAAGGGAAAACAATCACCTTTGATGACATTATAGAATAAACACATTTAACAGCATGCTGAATTGCTGAAGTATCATTTTCAATGACCTCATTAGTGTCACTTAATTAAAACTTCCTGCTCTTGACTTTGATGCTGGTGCAGGCAAAAACACAGAGGGAATTGAACAAACAACAAAAAAGGGAGGGGAATCTTCTAGTGATAAATAGCAGTAGTTGCTAATGAAACCAAATTATGTACCTTTTTCCTGCAACTCCGATAAAATAATATGAAACACACAGCAACTTTGCATCAAACAAATTAATCAGCCGTCAGCAGATTTGCCTGATAATAATCTCCTGCCCTTATTGATAATTTAAGAAAAAAAGTTGTTTTTTTCTGTACACAATCATTAGGTTGGTGATAATTAAAGCTTCAGCTTCAGAAATGCCGTAATAACCGTTAATTAGCAGGATGCTATTTTCAACATAATTTACTAATTAGGGAGGGAGCTTATATAGTGTACGTTCCTAATTATGAAAGGGTCTTGCGCTGTAGACTCATGTGACTGGAGTGTAAATGACACCATTATGGGGGTCCTGGCAAATTTTAATTATTTATTTTTGAAGTATATTTTATTCAGAAATATTTAGCCAATTTAAGCATGCAGAGTAACTGCTTTCCCTCAAAATCCCTTTCCCAGCACTGGCACATTTTACCCATCAAATGCAAGATGCCAAGTATTTTGTTGGATAAACTCCACTAATTTCAATAAAATTAAGCTGGCAGAAAATTTAGCTCAATATATTTCCTTCATGTGGTTAGAGGACAGAGGCCAAATATTGCATTGATTGCTGTGTTCTGATGTTCTAATTTCAGGGCAGAAATTATGTACCTGCTGCCTGAGTAGGATAAATTTCTGTTTCTTAGACCCAGTTTTTAGCACAGGACATGAACAACACCCACTCTTTCTACTCCGTTTAACTAAGATGCTTGAGTGTCAGGTATAAGCCTTTCATTTTTTTAAAAAAAATTAAAACACAATATATTTTCTGAAATAGAACTTGATTAAAAACATCCTAGAGAGATGTGCTAGGATATGAAAAAAGGTGCTGAGATAACAGGCATATATAGCTTTAAAATCAAGCATATGTTTAGTTTCAGGATCTAGGCTATCAAATGTATTAGACACATGTAACCCGTACCTACATTTGTATTTTTATATATATATATTTCCAGATCTGCATGCATATGCGTATATATACCTAAAAGCAGACATGTACATAAGCCATATGCATATGTGCATTTGTATTATAACTGTATATATAATTCTTTAATTTACCTTTACAGCAATGTAAAAACAAAATGCCACTGTCACTCACAGACACATATTCTTGCTTCCTGAATTGTAACAGTTGATTTCTTTGAACTGTTTTACCTTGTTTCAAATAAAACTATATTTTCCTTTAAAAGAAATGAAAACTTAATTCAATAATAAATGAGCTCCAGCTTGGCATAAGAGTCACTTAACTTAAATCTTTTTGTAGAGGTTCCCACTTAAGCAGCTTGAAAGACAGTAAATCACGTTGGGGAACGGACATCCCAGCTTCATTGCCACGCTGTGGAGCGCTGAATTAATGGCCACCTCTTTAGAATGTATGGATGTGCCTCCCAGCTGCTGGGCCTGACAGTGTTATAGCTCAATTAATGTGATTTTGATGTAATTGCAGATAGGGAACATAGCGCCTAAAAATTATATTTTGCCATAAGAATTATATTTTATCATCCAGATGTGGGGATGAATATGTTAAGTAATGGGGCTTCTATCTATTTTTATTTTCTGGTAACTTATTTAACAGAGAATTATGTGGTTTAGTTGCTGTCAGTTGCAACTGCTCATAGGTCTGCATGGGAGGCAAAACACTGTTATGGTTGCTTAGCCTGCTTGTGGCTAGTATGTCAACTGATTTCGTTGTCTTACAAAGCAATGCTTGTGGGATTCTGTAGGGATGTCTCCTTGGCTTAGAGCAAGCAGGTAGATGTTGGAGGTGGTTTTGTCCTAGACGCAAGCATTAGTTACTGTGATTCTGCTGTATTCACTTGTTGACCACAAAAAGTCTTTGCTTCCCTTTGAATCAATAAAAAGGAAGGTAGGGCAGCACTTCAGATTATTTCTTAAATCATGCATGGCAAAGAGATGGAGAAGGAAGATGCAGAAAGGGTTACTGCAGTGAGGTTATATGGGACAAAGCATTTTAGACTGTGAGCCTTCTGGGGCAGAGGTTATCTTTTCTGTGCCCAGACAGGAAGGTTACAGGAAGTTACAGGGAAAAGTGATAGTTGATTCCTGAATTGCCCTATTGCTCTGGAGGTAGAGAAAAGGTACAGGGAATTCATGTTCACAGAAATCTGTATTTTCACACTTACTTATTTATTTTATTTTAACAAACATACATAAACACATATATTTGCATTAAGGAGACAGAACAGAGCATGTACAGAATAAACAGAAGAACAAGTAAAAGCTGTACCCAAACTGCTAGACTGACTTTGCAGGCATTATAACAGATCTACAAAAGTAAATGATAATATAGTTCAGGCTTCTCCCTTCAGGTGAGCTCTGAGCTTATCAGTAATGCTCCTGCCGCTTGGTTATGAAGGCTGTTCAAGATGCACATCACCCTCGCTGACCTCAGTAAAATAACTACAAAGGTCTCATCCTTTTATTACGAAGTGAAATAACTTGGACTCAGGCAGGTATGAAAAATAATGGAAGCTGACCCATTTGGTGTTTACCCCTTTTTAATAGTTTCTTTGCTATTTGACTGGTTTATTTGCTGTAATTTCAGACAGTCTCATTAGCATGGTACTTCAGGGCAGTCCTAGTACTTTGCTTGTCTATCAGCCACCGTTTGCTAGGCAGAGCGTGGGGGTTTGCAGAGCACCTACAGTTCGTTGTCAGTAACTGTTGTGACTGTAAATCCCCGTGCTCTGATCAGCCACTATGGTGTCTCAGCTCCTATAGGCTCCAGGACTTTGATTTCTTGTGATGTCTACAGCAAATATCTTGAAAGGGCTGGCTTCTCATCTACTTCAGCAAAGACAAATCCCCTGATATATCCTTGAAACACAGTTTTCAAGGTACTTAACCACCTAGCACTTTCAGAAGGTTTCATTTTAGATAGATTCTCTGTTTAATACGAGTAGAGCCTTATACGGGGTCTGATATTTCACACAGCTTTCAAGGGAGATGGACCAAGGCTTCACTTTTCCCTGTTTCTTGGTACATCTCTTTCACGTGCCACAGTGGGAGCAGAGGAAGAAAGGATTTTTTTGGGGAAAAAAAAAAGCACACAAGAGGAACACAATTGTGAAACCTCAACAGTTGGCAAGGAGTCCAACAGTAAATCCCAAAGCCTTGTTTTGTATGTGTACTTTTAAGCTGACTGGATTTCAACTTGACTAGATCCTTTTACTATCTGAATAGGCCACTGTAAATTAACGTGGAGAAATCTTGGCCGCTAATATTCTGACCCCTGGGCAGCTATTAATGGATGATGCCCGGTTTCCAAAGCATTTATTAAGAGATTATCAATAATGCAGCAATATTTTACCTCATATTAATGCCATTACCTCATGTTATCAGCCTTTGGCCTCGCACTGCGAGGTCCCCTGAGGCCTCAGGGGCTGAATGTGGGTGAGGAAGCCCAGGAGTGAGTTGACGTGCACCCACACGGCCCATGTTTATAGTGTTTTCTTTTGTCCAGAAACACAGCAAGACAGCATAAGCATCTCCAACCCACGGCACTCCAGATGTTTGGCACGGGAGGGATGACAAAAATGAGCTGCTTTTTTTTTTTTTTTTT
>NW_009621008.1:4232-6091 GCF_000690535.1 Cariama cristata | reverse complement strand
AGGACTTGGGCTGGATCCTGCACGTTCCTGTACTTGCTCTGGACACGCAGGGAGAAGGGTAAAACGGGTAAAACGGCTCATCTGAACCGTACATGGCCCGTGCCTTGGCGCACGCAGGGCCATCACTGCCCCAGCACCCCGCGAGAGCCGGTGTAAAGCTGCATCCCGTCCAGCCAAAATCCAGCCGGGATGGCGGCAGGGATTTACCCCTCGCGGGGTGGAAGAGGCAGACCGGCGGCCCTGCGGGGGTGGCCCGGAGTTTCAGGGAGCAGGCAGGGCAGGGGCTGCGTCCAAGGGTCCCTTCAGAAATCCCTGGGCAAGACAACACCGTCGGGCACTAACAGGGACACCGGGTTACCGCCGAACCGCCACCATTTCAGAGCCCTGAACACAAACAGCCACATACAAATACCACCAATGTACCTGGGAAAAACAGATTTGCTTCTTGCTTCATTTATCAGCCAGGCAAGCGATTCTCCACACACCGACGGGGTGGGAGAGCAGAAACACATCCCCAAGACACCCTCTCCCAGCTCCAAAAATGTATTCATTATCCCCAGGCAGTTTCTGGCAGGGCGGAGAGATCGCTCTCCGATTAGAGATGTTTATCAGTAAGCTATAATGAAGGTGGGACACTGACACAGTGATGAATATTATATTTCAGAAAAATTTAAATTAAATGATCCATCATGCCCAGCAGAAGATCAGCAACACCTTCTGCCAAGCACCCACACCGAGCAGAGCAGCTCCTCGACCGAGGCTCCGCTTTGGAGACCTGCAGTCACCTTGGCTCGCCGCTCCGGAGGAAAAACAGCGGCAACAGATAAAGAAAAGCACTTCGTATTTCCAAGGGCACATAGTGAAGCAGCAACACTAACCGGTTCGCTGGCAAGAGAGCCGCAGCCTTCTCCAGCACGGCCGCAAGATATCCCCCTTGCACCGGCTCCGCCGAGCATCGGGACAGCCCACGTTTCATTTACTCGAGCGAGTCCGGGTCCTGGAGTTCAGCAGACCCAGAAATAGAGTGCCCTCGGAAACGGGACGGCGTTCGCGCAGGATGCGGAGGGGAAGGGTTACCGAGCGGCTTTTCCCTTAAGTGAAATATTGCCGCCGGCTCAATGGAAGCAGGAGGTTCGTCCCTCCTGGGAGGAAGCTATCAGAAACCACTCTCCCTCCGAGCGTGGCCAGCCCACGTTTTGCTACCTGTTGCCTTTTGCAATCGGGCGAAAGGCTTGAAGAGCGCAAGGCGACATTAAAAAGCAAGAGCGGGTGCAGCGGCGCGCAGGGCAGGGACACCGGGAACACTACAAGCTGCTGCAATCCAGACACGAATGCATTACACATTCATCTGAATTTTAAATACAGAGCATTATGACTGGCATCCTCACAACTGCCACAGCAGCCTCGGCACTACAGCTTTTATGGTAATTCACAGGGAGTTACCCACAAGGCACTGCAGAGATTTTCTTGGCAGCCATCCTAAACTAATTTTTATAGGTTAGTGTACGGTTATACATAAACGTTTAAGAAAAATAAAATGGCGACTCCGAGGGAAGGAGCCGACCGGGAGGTTCCTGCACCGCTCCAGCACGCGATGGTCCAGTGCCAAACACCGCGGGGCCGAGGTCCGTGCCGCCGCCAGCCACCCCATGCTGGGGACCGAGGGACAGAAACACCAGTTGGTTCATGAACTGGTTTGCACTGGGCAAACCCCACGCACCGGTCACCACGACGCCCAGCCCTCTGCACCGCTCCTGCACCGATGCCTCTGGGTGTCCAGAGCATCCCTCCGCCCTTTGCAGGGTGCTCAGCTCAACCAGCTCATGCCTGGCCAGGAGTCGGCATCGCCACCCCCCTGC
>NW_009621008.1:2654-4216 GCF_000690535.1 Cariama cristata | reverse complement strand
GAGGGGTGCTGGGCTGCGGTGCTCAGCCCCCCCCGTCTTCCCCTTCCCTGAGGTTGCCCGGGGATGCACGAGCTGCCTGGAGGGGACAGAAGCAATCCCAGGGGACAACAAGTTGTTGGTGGAAACCACAGCATCCTGAGAAACACCTTTGGTACCAAATCCTCCGTGTCACCGTCCCTGCCCACCCAGGGCCACCCACCCGCCCCGGCCACGTCCCCTCCTGCGGGGAGGAAAGGAGGGTTTGGCTCCCACCTGCCCACTCCACCTCGGAGCTGCCAGCGGGATGCGGCTCTGCCCATCACCTTCGCTTTCGGCACATCCTGAGCCGCGCTGGGCCGGGGTGACACGGGAACTTCACGTGGGGACTGGAAAGTGGTGCTCAGCTCCCCACTCCCCTGCGCAGGGACGGAGAGCAAGAGTCGAAGCCGCTGGCAGCGAGCGACAGCAACACGGTAAACAAAGGCAAGAAGCAGCGGGAGGGAAACCTTCCTCGGTGCAAGCCAGAAGCAGCACCCATCTACGTTACACAGAGCAAACACTTGATGATATCAGAGCTGAAAATTATTTTTTTAAAAAAAAATAAATCCCCAATTCCAGCAAATTTTGCACTCATTTGCAGGCAGCAAGCAGGTAGTCTGTCCATCTCTGCTGTCTTCATAACAGCAAAATGGAGGGAAGCATGATCAAGGCTTTTAAGGAAAGAACCTTTCAGATCTAAATCATCCGTGGAATTACTAGCAACAGATTTGGATACAGGGACACCACAAAGAAGAAAACGATTAAGCAACAGCTCAGAAGGAGAGATGGCGAGATACGACTCAAGCACCACAAAGAGACAATGTGCCGAGTTTCAGACGAGGCTGCTATTTTCTCCGCGATGGGATTATTGCATTTTGAGAAGCCACGCAGAAACCAGCACACCATGCCCTCCCTCTCCTTCCCGCGCTTTCCCATCCCGGCTCGGCGATTGCAAGCAAGAGAGATCGAGAGCGCTTTGCCTCCAGCCCTGTGCCCTCTGCACGCCGAGCCCGTGGGTACCCCGGGTAACTCCGCATCGCCCCCCGGGTCAGCTGCCCCCAACACGCCAGCGCCCCGCGGGTCAGCTGCCCCCAAAAAGAAGTTGGGGGGGGGGGAACCAAACAACCTGAAAGCAGCATTATGTAAAGTGAGGGCATTTCTGAAGTTAGGATCTGGTGTATCTCAACTCATCCCTCGATCGGGTGCGCAAACCCACCGCCTCCCGGGAACACAGCAGCAAGCGCCGAAGAGAGCGAACCATTCCCAACGCCTGAGCAGAGCAGCTCTCCTGTTGTGCTCGTAAACCGGCTCAGTGCTCAAAACCAGGACACCAGACACATTCCCACCCCAAGCCCCCGTGGGCCACGTCCAAGATGCCCCAAGACCGAAGCGGGGAGATGGCAGCAGGAGAGGCAGGGCTCCCAGGCGTTGTGCTCCCTGCGTACGGACTCACGTGCGAATTCTTCACAACTCAAACCCCAATGGGCTTAAAAATCCCCCCTGGAGAGAGAAACCCTTCTTGCAAACCACCCACAGGACCTGCC
>NW_009621008.1:1494-2597 GCF_000690535.1 Cariama cristata | reverse complement strand
CTGCCCAGGTGCTGCCGTCCGCCCTCCCCCCTCCCGATCCACACCGGTAAAAGCCACTCGACCTTCGGGATTCCTCCTCCCTTAGGATGTCCCCACGAAGGTGGGGGCATCCCGGTTGCTTGCGAGGTCACAGCCAAGCTACAACCCTCTGGTCTGATGTGAACCGGCACCGTACAGAGCCATCGCCTACGAAACGAGGCCGTGAACACGCGATTCGGGCGCTGCTTTGCAAAAACAGCCCCGAGACCGTGGCAGGAGTGGAGACCTCCAGGAGCTGGGCAGAAACAGCCACAGGCTTCCTAACCTAAACCATCCCACAGCCCCGATTTAATCCGATTTATGCAAACGTTAAACCAATTGAGGTGTGCACACTGCAGGAGTCGCCTGGCCCAGTTTAATTTGATAGGTTTTTAAACCTGTTTAGACAAACCAAGATCTGCTTTCTAATCTAGAGCAGCTCTTCAATCGTGCAAATGTTGCCAGGGCACGAGAGCATGGACGTTATCACAGATCCTGTTCGTGTGACACGCTCAAACCGCAATGGCCCGAGCTGTAACAACGGATGGCAGAGGGCAACGCTAAAAACCCTGTCTGTCTCCGGGCTGGCCATTCTCACGCAGGAGGGCTCCGAAACCCCGCTCTGCTACACCAGGAGCTGTGCAAAGGCCATCTCCAAAGCTTTCCAAACCCAAGATGACAAGGCCAGGTGAGTCCCAAAGGGCCGAGGGCACAGCAGGCTGGCTGGGCTGGGGTAGGGCGAAGGCTCGCTTTTCCAGGACAAATCCCCAATGGGGCCAGCAAGTCCCAGGAGTAGGGAGAAATCCCGGCGTTGGGTCCTGGTGTGTCCCCCATCCCCACGAGCTGGGCTGTCACCACCCTCATCACCCCCCCTTTGTCTCCAGAGACAGAGCACAGCATCCCTAAGTGCTTCTGAAGATCTGCACCTCCTTTAAAAAGCTCAGGGGTGCGTGAGCTCTCCTTGCACCCGCATGTCCTCCCTCGTCACGCCTGGACACCCCGGGGACACACACCCACACCCCCTCCGTGTCCCCATCCCCTTCCTCCGCCTCCTCCCTCGGCGGCTGAGCCCACCCCGTGCACCT
>NW_009621008.1:0-1463 GCF_000690535.1 Cariama cristata | reverse complement strand
GCGCGTGGGAGCCACGTGCCAGCCGTGCCTGCCCTCGGGAGCCGGTGGGAGGACGGGAGCCAAGAGGTTTCATGGATTAAAAAAAATAAAGTTTAAAGAAAGTCATGCATCCCAACCAGCTCAGCATCAAGTGATGTCAAGAAGGTACCACAGACTGAAAAATTACTTTTTTGGATGATGCTGGAGCTGCAGCGGGACACGGCCATCTGCGACGGGCTCTGTCTGCAGGACACGCAGCTCGGCAAGGGCTCGTTGAGACGAGCAGCAAATAATCCGACAGCGCAGGCAGCTATTGCAACGGGAACGCCAAGCTCGATAAATTACTAAGCCAAGACAATGATACCCAGGGTAGGGGGAGAAAAAAAAAAAAGTCCAAAAGAATTACGTTGGATCAGACCCAGAAGTCTAGAGGGTTTAGGAGTTGAAGGATGGGGGGCAGAGGGGGGAAATAAGACAACTTCCAGTTTGCTAGGCTGATGTCAAAAGAAAAAAAAAATTCAGTCAAGTTATAAAGCAAGCAATCAGAAAGAGAGGACAAGAGCAGGGAAAAAAAAAAAAAAAAGAAAGAGGAGTCTAACAAACAGAGCCCTCGGATTGTTCAGCTTATTGTGTAATAAAGTTTGCAGAAAGGATGCTGGCCTGAGCTTTACTGCTCGGGGCTCACAAGTTTAAAAATCAACAACAATTTTTTTAAAATAATACTGTTATAGCCAGAAGCTTCCCAGCCTGCCCAGCCTGGCTGATTTCTCCAGTTCGCAAATATCAAAAATAAAAAAACCCCAACATTCTGGGGATCCTGCTTGGAGTCACCAACCCGGAGGAAAGTCCGGACTCCGGGCTCCGACCCCGCTTCCAGCGACCCCGGCGCCAGCAGCAGGAAGCGCCGAGCTCCAGGGATGGAGGGAGCCGGGCCAAGGGAAGGGGTATTTGAAGCAGACAGTTAGGCACGTTTTCCAGGCTGTTGAAGCGATGATATTTAACCGCAGTCATTTGCAAATTTTCCTTTTTTGAGGCGAGAGTTATGAATAATATGCATGTTCTTATCAATTCATATAAGAAGAATTTAAAGCTCAAAGTTCAGCAATTGGGGATTAAACTACTCAGCAGCACCTTCTTAACGCAACCGAACCACCGCTCTCCTTACCCTACGCTCGCGCTGGCTCGCGTCGGATCTGCCTGCCCTTTAGCTCAGCACCCTACGCTCCCAACTGTTCTCTCTGCAAGGCAAAAGAAAAACTCTTTTAGTTGGGAACAGAAAGGGTTCAAATAAAATCCCTACGCGGTGGCAGGCCACAGGCAACATCTCCCATCCATCACGGCAACTCGCCGCCCACACAACCTCATACGCCACGTGGAAAAAGTGGATAAACACTTCAACATGCGCTTACTACCTCTAGTTATTCTGCAAGGTGGCGAGCAGCTGGATGGGACCTTCACCACGCTCCATGCCGGGTTCAAGCCTA
>NW_009621007.1:12325-13374 GCF_000690535.1 Cariama cristata | reverse complement strand
CTTCCCCATCGGCTCATCTTGCGGTACATCGGTACAGCCTGGTCCTGTGCCTTTAAGATTGCCTCCTTGAAGAATGTCCAGCCTTCCTGGACCTCTTTCCCCTTCAAAACTGTTTCCCAGGAGACTCTCTCAACCAGTGCCCTGAACAGGCCAAAGTTCTGCCCTCCAGAAGTCCAAGGTAGCTGGTTTTTGTCCCCTCTCCTTACCGTACCAAGGATCGAAAACTTTACCATTTCTTGATCACTATGCCCAAGACTGCCTCCAACCACCACATCTCCCACCTGTTCTTCTCTGTTTGTGAACAGCAGGTCCAGCGGGGCACCTTCTCTAGTAGGCTCACTTACCAGTTGCACGAGGAAGTTATCTTCCACACACTCTAGGAACCTCTTGGAGTGTTTCCTTTCTGCTATGTTGTATTTCCAGCAGATATCTGGTAAGTTGAAGTGCCCCACGAGAACAAGGTCCAGCGATTGCGAGACTTCTGCCAGCCGCCTGTAGAACACTTCATCCGGCTCTTCAGAGAGAAGGATTACAGCAGACATTATCACCAGCCTCATTTACTTCCCCCAGCCATTAGCAGAAAGGGAGTCCCTGCAGATAGCTCCCTTTTGAGAAGTATATTGGATTTCCATCAGCAGCAGACGAACTGAGACCCTCTGAAGTAGTTGGTGGGTTTTGTACATATAGAGAGATCTTGATGTCTGGAAATTAGCTAAAATCATTCCAAATCCTGTGCAGAGGCGGAAAGAAATTGAAAAACATTTCTGATAAACATATGGAAGTCCTGCAATGACATATGGAAATCCTGCAATGTATCGCACGTGTGGCTGAACTCTCTTTGAGTTTCTTTAATTTTCCAGTAGGAATGCTATCTTTGTATTAGTATTAACTGAATATTAAGGTTTAGAGTATGAATGAAATTGTCTTGAAAACCAAATAAAATCGTTTGTGGAGAGAACTAAAGTGGTGTATTGGCCATCTAGGGATGGAGGTTTGTAGAAATAGCCGATGACAAGTAGTGGACCATGCCTCAGGCTGGGGGGAACATA
>NW_009621007.1:0-12310 GCF_000690535.1 Cariama cristata | reverse complement strand
GTTCACTTTGTCAGCCTAATCATTAAGAATTGTAAGTTGAGGACAAGAAAACATAAATTTGAGCTGTGGATTTTCTTTGTACACAATAATATGGGAAAGCTGCATCTAAGCAAATTATTTTCCCTCCTTGCTTGCTTTCCACATAAACACTCTAATTAACAAAAGTGGACATCTCCATGTGTCAACTTCACAGTATATTTTTTCCTGTCAAGGTGAGTTTCTTCATGTAATTAATTAAAACTTTTTTCTGCTATAGAAACAAGGGCATTAGCTGTGTTTAAAAACAGTAGTTTAATTATATATTTTAAAAGTGCTAATTCATATTTGGGTATTGCACATTGCTGCTAGATGAGGTATTTACTGGTGTATGCCAAAAGTTTCCTGGGACCCTCTGCAGTTCTTCAAGGCTGGGTCTGATGGTCTTTTCTCTCCCAAACTGAGGGCCTTGATGGCTAATTAGCTTTGTCGTTCCTTGACAGGGGGGTTCATTTCCATTTTGAATGTTCCTAACTGATCTTCTACCTCTACCATTATCATCTTACATCAGGATCTTTATTACTTCTGAAATTTATTTTATTTCTGGAAGTTCATATCACTTGGAATGGACATTCGTGATGCTCCCCCTTTGACACTGCACAGGAAACACATGTATGGAGCATGTGTTTTCTCTGTAGACCATATGATTCAGCAGGCAGGCTGCCGGTGTGTACCCAGTGGTGCACAGCACCTGATCAGGTGTCTGTTTTGTTCTTGTTTTGTCCTGAAACACAAAAGAATTTCTCTTTTTGCAGTTCATTAAAGTGAAGCCCAGGTATTTTCCCTCTTGTGCTCCAGTTCTTAGGTAACTAAGCAGGTTGTATCATGGATTTAAAGATCTGAGCCAGGCTTGAGGTGAAGATGTTTAGAGTATGGATTGAAAAAAGGGAAAATAACAATCTTAAGTGGTTGTACAAAGAGTCTGAATGAATAAAAAAGACTCCATATATACATGGGACTTTTCAGGCTAGTTTTAAGAACTGTGAAGGTCCATGTCCCATCCCTGTGCCCCTTTGAGCCTGTCCTAGCAGTTGTTTTTATAATAATCACACCAGACGTGCCCCTTTGCTGGATCCTGAAACTGCATGTGGTAGGTGATACTTTGCCCTCCACCCCTCCAAAGAGCTTGTGGTCTCTATAGGTAAGGCAGGTAAAGGAAGTACAGCGTTCCTAATTTTACTTTTTGAAGGCAGTCAGGAAGTTAAAGGAAGTCTTCCACTTTTATTAAAATCAATTACTATGCACCTTGCTTCCTTGTGTATAACTAAACTCCCCTATTCTATTCCCTTTCTTTTGTTAAGGAAAGACTTTCCCTATGGAAGAGCACATGAAGCAATAATTAACTTTCGAGGTTGGTTAAGTGCCAAGCTTCTGTCAAAAATAATCACATGTCACTTCTTAAAAACAGTTTAACAACGATCAAACTACTTTAGTCCAGCTATTAAGCACATTTCAAACAGCTTTTTAAAAGTTATAAATAACTTAAATCCAGCCAAGTAAATGCAGAAAATGGGAGCAGAAATCGGAATGAGGCCGTTGTCTTTCACGTATCACTGTGGAAGAGTCAAGCTGCAACTGTTTAAATTCACATCCTAAATTCAAGCATGACAGGCTTCTTTAGTTTTACTGGTTTCTAGTAACTTTAAATAGAGTTAGCCTTTTTCATTAAGTTATATTTAAAACAGCCATTTAATTTTATTTTTTTACCAAGCACATTTCATTAAAATATAAAAAAATAGAGAAAGACCAAACTGATAAATACCAATTGGCTGTCCCAATTTTAAAATGTTTGTTACCAATTCCTGTTCAACAGCAAGAGGATTTTAGCCCCATTCAGGTGACCTAAAATGGTGCCTGTGTTCACATGTGATTAAAAACTGGTACTGCTGTTACTGCCTTTACAGTGTTGTTTTTATACCAATGAATCCTCCTGCACAGTAAATACGCATGCTGTCTACCCTGTGGCATAGAAACAGCACACTTGCAGGAGTGAATTGTGGGTCTGAATCAGCTCTGCAATCCTTTGACAAACCTAGAGTCATCACTTTCCAGTGTCAGCCTCACTCACATTTTTTTGAGAAGTTGTATGTTTCTAGCCCCTTAATGTGAACATGACATTTTAGTAATGGGTACCTTTTCATTGGTCATGGGTATAACTAGCTACAACTGGGGTTACCTGAAAACACAGAGTAATCCTTGCACCTGAGATAGCCTGAGAAGTAGAATCATAGAATCACAGAACAGTTTGGGTTGGAAGAGACCTTTAAAGCTCATCCAACCCCTCTGTAGTGAGCAGGGGCATTTTAAACTACATCAGGTTACTCGGAGCCCCGTCCAGCTTGACCTTGAGTGTGTCCAGGTATGGAGCATCTACAACCTCTCTGGGAAACCTGTTCTAGTGTTTCACCACCCTCATCATAAAAAATGTTTTCCTTATATCTAGTCTAAATCTACCCTCTTTTAGTTTAAAACCATTACCCTTTGTCCTATCTCAATAGGCCCCGCTAAAAAGTTTGTCCCCAGCTTTCTCATAAGCCCCCTTTGGGTACTGGAAGGCTGCTCCAAGGTCTCCCTGGGGCCTCTCCAGGCTGAACAACCCCAACTCTCTCAGCCTGTCCTCACAGCAGAGGTGCTCCAGCCCTTGGATCATCTTCGTGCCCTTTTCTGGACTCGCTCTGACAGGTCCATGTCCTTCTTGTGCTGAGAACCCCAGAGCTGAAGGCAGGACTGCAGGGGGGTCTCACCAGAGCGGAGCAAAGGGGCAGAATCCTCTCCCTCGACCTGCTGGTCATGCTGCTTTGGATGCAGCCCAGGATACGGTTGGCTTTCTGGGCTGTGAGTGCACATGGCTGGGTCATGTCTAGCTTTTCATCCAGTAGTACCCCCGAGTCCTTCTCTGCAGGGCTGCTCTCAATCCCTTCATCCCCCAGCCTGTCTTGATACTGGGGCTTGCCCCAACCCAAGTTCAGGACCTTGCACTTGGCCTTGTTAAACCTCATGAGATTCATATGGGCCCACTTTTGGAGCTGGTAAAACAAAAACTATTTATTGCATTTGCAGAAAGGGTGCTTAAAGATGGAAATGGAAGCAGCATGATGATTCCTGTGTTTGGGAGACACAGAGGGGCAGCCACTAACTAATACTGATGAAGTACCTGGCTTGGCAAAATGCTGATCCTTTTTACTAGTGGTGGTAAAATGAATTCACTGCAGTGAGATCAAGGTTAAATGTTCAATGCCACAGGATTTTCCTGATGACTATCCATCCTCCTGCAGGTTGGCATACATGAATTCAGTGGAGCTATACCAATTATCAGTGATATGGCTGACAATAAATTTAAAAGCAAACAAAAGGTGTCTGATAGAAGACACAGCTTGAAGCAGTATTATTTATGATTTAGTTCCTCCTTTTTTAAAATCATTCTGTTGACAGATTTTTATGTGCCCTTTGATTTGCTGTGCTGTTAAATTTCCTGTTTCCAAAACTAACTGATTTCTCTAGTGACTGCTCTATAAAACAAACAAGAGGAAGTTTTCTTCCTGTACATGCTATTTCAAAAATTATTTTTGTCTCATAAAAGCTTCCAATGCCGCCTTCTGCATTGTAATTATCATAATTATAGAGCAGTGACATTTGCATGAAGCAGCAATTGCATCAGGAATACCTAACTATTCACCCTATCCATTGAAAATGTGAAATGAAACAAAACTGACTTCTCCTGATTTTAAGTCATAATACAATTAAAACGACCAGCAATTGTTTTAGTGCGATTGAGAACTAGGCGGGTAATAAATGCAGGACTCCTGTGCTGAAAGTACTGGATGTACTTACCCATGCTTGGTCCAGGTAAGTCACTGGGACGCAACAGAGATCAGTTTGGCACGGAGGCTGCCAGAGGGATCACCATCTTCACGCGTCCTGCCATCCTAGAGGGAAGCAACTCCACCCCAGAGTTTCTAAACTCTCGTCCACGTACGCAGTGATTCTGTGTGCCCCTAGATGCTCCTAAGTCCTCCATGTTCTGGTGCTGGAGGCTCAACACACACTCTCAGCTGTGGTAAGGATCAATTATCCAGCCAGCTCATGGCTTACTCTATCAGACACCAGTACACAGGGATGCAAACACTGCACTAACAACTCTATTATGAGCACTTTTACAGAAATGCACTCCTATTAACAATGTCATCGACGCAATAACAGCTGCAGAGCCTTCTGCAAACACTGGAGGAAACTGGCAACAATTCACTTTATTTATCCTAATTTTTCCCCTTGAAATTTTTTTTCTGTGATTGATTGGTTGTCAACCACTTGCTGAACATCACCTGGGTTTAATGACCAAATAGTTTTAAAACATTAAAACAGCATTAAAACCCACCATGCTGTGAATTTGTGTGACTCTACACAAGGAGGTCTTCAGACTTTCAAGCTAAAAGAGAGGATTCTGCTCCCAGGCCTCACCTGGACATCACTGGATGTCTCTGGGACATCACTTGACGGTTTTACAAAAAGTAGAAATTTTCCCTGGGGGAAAAAAGATGGGAATCATCCAGTTGTGCTCTGTTTCTTGCCAAGTCATGCAGCCAGCCTACTTCCTGGTGTATTATTAAATAATTTATTGACATGAGTAAAGGCAAGTAGCAGGAAGGGAAATTTTAACTCTGTTGTAGGAACAGCACTACGTAGGAGACTATTTCAGTGAGGGGAGGGCAAAATGCTTTTTATACACACCCTGGGCAAGGATTATTGAAAAAATTGTTCAAAATCAGGCTCATTTGAGAAACATCATTTTGCAAATTCTACACTGCCAGCTCAGGTCTGACAGAGCCATTGGCGATGCTCAGCTCTGCCCTGACTCTGCTACACTTCCCTCTAAGCTGTCTGCTACCTCCTTGATCTGTGCATAGGCTGTGGGCAAGAGGTCTGAGCTTCAGCAGTGCTTGGTGGTTGGACCAGGAAGGCTTCAGCACCCTAGGAAAGCAGACACTTGGGACCTGAATTTGCATCACACAAGGAGCCTATGTGTCCTCCAAACTTCCAGGCTCTTCAAACTACCATTCACTTGGGATTACAACTGCAAACGATATCAATCCTCAGCCAGGAACAGGCAGAGAAAAATTCTCTTTTTCTTTTAAGATTACAGCAAAGTAATCTTTTTTCATTCTGCACTTAGCATAGTAGAGGCTGCAAATGAGAAAGTTTTTACAAAAGACGCTTCCCAGCACTGTGAACTCGGCTTCAGAGCTCGCTTGGCACTTGATTTCTGCATTTGATTTGCAACTTCGGATGCCCTGAAAAAGGAATGAGATTTAAAATAATTGGTACAGAAGCATTTTCTTCTCTATCAAGATGTTCTCACTTGGCAGCTAAGTCAGTCACCTGGAGCACACCTACATGAGAAGATGCTCACAAGCCGCTGCTTTATCCCCTTCACCAAGCACATGGGCAGCAATGTGACCATTCCCAGCCAAGCAAGCTCTTCCTTTTGCCACATTCACATGACACTTTCTACATTCAGGAAATATTTAGTTCATAGTCTGTTCTGAATATCCTAAAAGGTCAAATCATTAAATATTTGTGTGTATCTTGAAGGTGCTGACGTACTGCACTGATTTAGACTGGTCTGACCCTACTGAGGTCTCAGGAAAGAAACTAATTTTTGTCATCAGGGCTTCATCTTGTCATCAAGGCATTATTTGGCTGCCTTGTGATCTGTCAGCTAAGCAAAGAGAAATATTGGGTGCATAGTCCCTGCCAAATAACTCCCCAGCTCACTGCTGGATCCTGTTCCCTGATTCTCTATGCTGTGTGACTAGCATTTCAGTCCAAGGCTCTCCTTTTGGCTGAGTTTCTACATTCCCTAATACCATGTGAGACAAAGCACATGTCAGACTGGGGGCAGTTCGCAATGACTGAGCCCACACATGATCTTCCCATCCTGTCCTGGAAGGCCTTGTAGCTTCATTCACCCCAAATCTCTATCGGGCTGTGCCTTTAATCTGTGTACGACATACTCTCAGCGTCATGACATGAAGTGCTCCACTTTCCCAGGCTATGACAACATCCTCATATTTTTTCAAGTTCTTGGAATTAAAAAATCACAGAAAGTCACAGCAATGTTTTAAGGCCCCCTGCCCAGAGGAGACGCAGGGTGGATGCTCTGCTATGTGGACAGGGCCATCTGCTGTATGAGGGGCTAGCCCTGAAGGCCAAAGATTGCTTCCTGAGTTCATGTAGATAATGTTCAATAGCTATTGAACCAGCTGCATTTATCATTAAAATGAGAAATTATAAATGCTGAAATGATGACTGAGACAGAGCACAAGGAATTAAATATTGCTTATTGCCACCGTAAGACTATTACTGGGTCAGGACCTCTGTGGGATCCTTTTAATAATTTTAATATTAATAATCTGTGTTTGACTTCATGCTACAACTGAAATAAGTGATATACAGAAAGTCATGTGTTTCTTACCAAGCAGATAATTCATTGTGATGTGCAATGTAAATAGTTGTTTAATGATAATGCTTCTTCCCTGGCTGTTTAAAGCATTGTATCATTATCCAGGATATACTGATAAGTGAGAGACCCAGCTTACTCTGCAACCACTTAAATTAGGACTTTTTTTAAAAAACAAGTATATTGTGTGGCTTGGTGACAACAAGAAGACAGAGGCTCAGTGCCAAGTAATTTCAAATGGTCTGCAAGAACTGTCACTCTCAATGGACAACTGTGTAAAAATCAGCTTGAAAGCTTATTTTCAGTTTATTTTATTCATAAGCATAACAAAGGGAAAAAAACCCCAAGAATAGACAATAACTGGAGCTCAGAGCAAGAGTACAGTATATTGCAAACCCAAAATACTTGATTTTAACCTGTAATTAAGAGATGTACTTCAAAATGATACTATTGTTCTTTATAAAAAAGAGAAGCTGGAAAGAGGCAGTTGCTGAATCATGCTGGCTTTGTTGGCTGCTTATAAATCCAGTTGGCTGCTGAATGCTACGAGGAGCTTTCCAGGCACCCTGGAAGTGTGAAGGGGGATTGTTGCTGTTATTGCACAGCGCATGCAAAACACAGCACCAAAGAGACTTTGGGCCTCTTGAGACTTTATCATCACCATCTGCAGTTCCAGAACTTGGACTCAGAGACTGTATGAGGTGATTAATCCTGAGCCTAGAAATGACTGGGTTGTATCACACGTACTTGCCCAGTTCTTATTCTTCCCTCTTTATTTTCTTACGTATAGTTCTCTGTACATAACTTTGCCCTAGCATTGGCGTATGAATGTTACAATGTCAGATTGCATTTTATACAGAAAATAGATTTCTAATCTCCACTGTTGCACAGAGTAAAGCATGAAACGGTGGCTCCTACATTTCTAAACCCCACGGTGAACACAGGAAGAATTTAGTTAACTTCTAAATCTTACAAATAAGGCAGTCTCATGAAGTTTTAAAGCCACATGCATGTGTTTAGTGCTTGGGGTAGTCAGTTCTTGATCTTTTAGGTCAGTTCCAGGCAATTCAGTTTTTGAATTTATTTTTTAAGATACATTTGCTCTGGAATGAGTGTGTGATGTGCATGTCGCTCCCATTCCCATTTATGAAGTGAGACTTGGCAGACCTCCAGACCTGCTCTGCACAGAGGAAGGATCACCCCATGGGGTGGTTGTGCTCTCAGTTTTGCTTTGGTACAGAAATAAGGTACATGAACAACAAGCCACAATTTCTATCTGCCCATTAAAAGCTTGTGCTCTTGGGCCCATTGCACACAGTTGGCCAAATGTTCAGAAAAGTATAGCAAATGAGAAGCTCCTAACACTGGAGGTGTTAACAGTGACTTCTCCTTATATTCTTGTATCTGAGACATTTGGGACTCTGATTAGGACTGTACTGAACAAGCAGGATGATGACTCCAAGCAGCTTGCACTGGTGTATCCACACTGTTATGGCCCGGGGTCTTCTCAGTAGTACTAATTACTGGAAATAATCATTAGTTTCATGTGGATTTTTGTGCTCAAAAATGTCATAAATCATGGAGTGCCTACACTGTGGCTCACTTGAAGGGTATTTGCATAGCAGGAAACTCAGGTGCAGAGTTGCATACCCTGCGATGTGGTATGATGGCATACAGTCTGCAAAGCACATAAAGATGGTGCTGGAGGACTTTTGAAGGAGGGAGGTCTGGTGTACCATGCAGGAGGGACTGGGCTTCCCTAGGTGAAGACTGTGTGAGGGAGCTGGCACAGGTCAGGACCAGGCCAGGGAGTAGGTAACTCCGGAGCAGCAGGAGTCACTCATAGGGACTTATGTCACTCCTTGGGCCCATTTGTGCAGAATTACAGAATCATTTACATTGTAAAAGACCTTTAAGATCATTGATTCCAACTGTAAACCTAACACTGCCAAGTCCACCACTAAACCATGTCCCTAAATGCCACATCTACACATCATTTAAATACCCCCTGGGATGGTGACTCAACCACTTCCCTGGGCAGCCTGTTCCAATGCTTGATAACCCATTCAGTGAAGAAATTTTTCCTAATATCCAATCCAAACATCCCCTGGTGCAACTTGAGGCTGGTTCCTCTTGTCCTATCAATTGTTACTTGGGAAAAGTGACCGACAATCATGAAAGCTTTCACTCCCTTATGCAGCCTTTTGGTGTTGGCTGTATTTCATCATCATTACACCCTCCTCCGTTCTGTGCCTCTTTCAGGGAGTCCCACCTCTCGGTCCTTAACTGATATCTGGAAGCGTTGCCCAGGCTTGCCCTCATCCAGGCAACAGGAAGCAGAAGGCTGGCAGACCTCTCCAGGAGCTATGGCTACATCTCTGCCAGGGAATCAGACAGGACCAGAGCTTGGCTTGGAACACCAGCATGTGACTACTTGTGCCAGTGAGCAGTTAGCACATTCTCGGCATGGCTTGGACCTGCGGGTCCTTATCTTGGTTCAGTTGTGGGCATGTCCTATGCCAGGGAGCAGAGCGTTACTGAAGGGCATTGAAACCCAGACTCTGCCAGACAGCCTCAGGGCCAGATAATTGTCTCTGACTCAATATATTTACAGGTATAGATGTATTTTTAAAGACTTGGCTTTTCTACTGTATACAAGCCACATTGTGTTGTAAAGCGGTTGCTTAGTCTGCTGAGACACTTAATGGGCACAAGTCATGCTAGTGATGCAAATATCTGTTCCTACAGCCATTCTTATTGCTATTTGTGAAACATCAAATCAAGTTAGATCAGTTAAATCAGACTTATTCTGTATTTTTGGCCTATACTTACCTCTAACTGCCCAAGCTTGCCCTTACTGACTGGCAACTGTCTCAGTATTTAGCTTTGCACTCAAGAGCTATCAAGTCACCTGCACAGATCCCTTCTTCCAAGGAATTTAACTGATATAGATATCTACTGCTGAAAGTATAGCAACTTCATGGTAACCTTTTTCCCCACATCCAGCTATCATCCAAGTGTATCTCTGTAATTCATGGTGTCAAATCCCTACTAATGCTCCCTGATCCAAAGGTGAAAGAGGCAGAGATCACTAGCTGGGTACCAAACTCTCTTCTTCCTAATATTTCTTCACAAAGAAATCCCCACAATGTATTGCCTCTGCTCAATACTAATGACAAACACAATAGATTTATGGCTGTATAGTACTGTTTCCAAAAGGAATTTAAGAACATTTTATTGACTTTACTGTGTAACTGCTCACCAGTGATCATACAGTGATCATCTCATCTGTTAGCAGAGTGCACCCATTTCTGGGAGAGAATACAGGAGCTTACAGTATGTACGACAAAACAATTTGAGATAGGAAGTAGACTGTACCCAATTGAAATTATGAAGATATTTAGTCAGGAAGAATGTAATTACCTAAAATGGAATTTGGCCAGGAGAGGAAAGCTAATCTTATTCTGCCCAGTGGCTACTTAACCTCATATCTTTATACAGAGATATATAAAGAGATACGAAACATTTATGAAAAATAACATATTATTCCCACCCCTCCCCACATACACATACACAAAATTTACTCTTTGATCTAAGGATTTCCTTTTTTTTTTGCTTTGCAAAGTTGCTTTGTAAGGTAAGATCAGGAAATTTGCAAATATAAAATCTGTAATGGATGTACCATCAAAGACTGCAGAGGATGAAGAAAGAAAAAAATGCCGGAGACAGACAGTGCAGAACCGTGCTGCAGTCAATCACTGAATCCTCTGCTAGAGAAAAGGTTACAGCTCTTCGCCCTTTCCTCATTTCCACAAGCATCTTTCTGCACCTCCTGACCCCGTGAATTTTCACAGGCACTTTCCCAAGGCAATTGAGTTTACCAGCTTACCACTACTCACCTACGTGCGAGTTACCACTTGGCAGGAAACGGGACTCCTCCGCTCACCGCGGACATGAGCATTCTTCTGTTCAGGCAGTTAAGGTGCTAGTCCAGCTTTGCTCACATCAAACCTTCTTGTATTTCCTTTGCAACTAAAACATTGCTTTCCACAGCACTTTCCCAAATGATTTAGGGCTTCGTTGAAATTTTGCTCCTCTCTACAGCACTGGGTCCCTCAGTTTCCTTACAGGGTGGGACAGCAATATGTACCTTGTTGTTAAAATACAGATCTAGCTATTACCCTTTCATTTTTAAAGTTTTGCCGCAGTTAAACTCCAACTGAGTTTTCAGAAAAGAAGTTCCTTTTGTAATTGTCAAACAAATTAACATGGGGAAACTCTCATATATAAGCAACTTTATTTATTTAATTGTTCCTGACTTCACAGCAGCCAGAATTAGGGTGAACAAAAGGACTAGACATCATGCAAAGCCATTTCCAGCCACGGCTGATACCAGCTGTCTTCTACCGTTGCATGGAAAAGCAGAAGTACTGAGAGATACAGAGAGAGTCCAAAATTTGAATAACAAATTAATTTTTCCTCAGATACTTATGGTTACAATAAGGCACAGTGAAAGAATATGCAAGTGTTCTACACCGTTACCTAAGGCAACTGAGTGACTAAGATGCTTATTGTTATTTTAAGTAATCAAAAGTAGCTGCAGTCTTAAAAGAGTGGCAGATCAACCCTATTTAGGCATACATTTTAAAATGGTTGTTCATCAGTTGTTTTTTTGTAGGAGGAATCAATTAGTAGAACCAAATTGTACCACTGAATAGTACATCAGCAAAAATAGATGAAGCAATCACAGTATCAGCAACTGTCATCTTCTCCCCAGAGAAACAAAGGCAGTTTTTAGCATCTTCATGGGCTGCAAGGGACAGCAAGGAAAGAAGTGATAAATGTATTTTTCTATATGTCTTTTAGCCTTTTGGTAGTAGCACAGCAGAACTGAAATGTGGTGGTAAATTGTACATGCATCACTGGTTTTCTCACTGATTACTGAGCGTCACTGTTTTAAAGTTTTCTGCAGTGCAGTCAGAGAATTATCAAAAAGCTTTGATTACACAGTAAACTATATACTTATCCTGTCAGTAATAAAACACTGGTTAATTAAGGTAAATTTCTGAGGGATACCAACTCTTTCAGTCAGAGACATGAATTTATGAAGATAGAAGCGATCTGTCAGAGCATCTCACTGTGGGTTTCAGTCCTCTTTGTCAGGAGAAGATGAATAGGGAGAGTTTCCCAATGTTAGGCTCCATTGTAACGCAAGGTCAGGTTCAAAAGAGATTAGGAAAAGCTAATCTAGACCATCCCACTCCCATGACAGAATCAAATGCTGCGTTATTTTTCTCTACTCCTTTATGCAAAACAGTTTTAAACCATGCAGGTAATAGAATTTCTTCACCTCTTTGTACTTTTCAGTGTAATTTTCCACAGTGTCCCCCAAACCCAGTCTAAAATCCCACTCCTGATGCCCCCTTCCCTCCTGATTTCCCACCAATAACCCTCCAAAGCCTTCAGAGGTTTGAGCAAGCACTTCCGTAAGACCTTCCTTGTTTTCTTGTGCTAATACTACTGCATGGTACAGAGACTTTCACAAAGAGCGGAGAGTATGGCACCCCAGGAACAATCTCATACACCCAAATAGGGACTGCTGCCCCACAGAGTGGAGCACACAGCTGCACCAGAAATTGCTCTTGACCTCTGATAAGCTTTGTGGGAGGATTACCCCTAAAATGCCAGTTACTGGACATGGAGAAACAACTGTAGATGTGTAAGGTGACAACAAACCCTCATATATGCTTATTTATTTTAACCTAGGCATTTTTTCTGTGTTACATCATCCTGGTTTGGCTGAAACAGAGCTATTTC
>NW_009621006.1:0-1086 GCF_000690535.1 Cariama cristata | reverse complement strand
TCAATTACTGGTCACGTGAATTTGTAAATAATTTTTTTTGCTTTTTTTTTTCTTTATGGAGTATTTAATTGAAGATTTAAAGGCATCTTTTCACCTTAAAACTGGAAATAAAGGAACATTGCTAAATAATGCCCCGTGTGCCGCTGTTGCCGCCCCCCGTCCCATGTCCTTTGCGCCTGGGTTGGCGTGGGGGTGCCAGCCTTGAGCCCAGACAGGGGCTGGCCTCCCCCAGCACCCCAAGGCGGACGGTAGGTAACCCCCACCCTAGGGCTGGGAGGGTGGCGAGGGGGTCAGGTGTGTCTGGAGCCAGGCCCTCTGGGACCCCCACCTCACCAGCTCTACCTGATACAGGGTCTCCCATGGTGGAGCGGGCAGCCCGGCCAGCACCCCGGCTGCAGAGCAGAGCCCCAATGTCCCCAAAACGTCCCTTTTCCTGCGGGCACAGAAGTGGCAGGACCTGTGTGGTCTGTTTGGGCTCTGCCTTGGGGCAGGAGGTGGGAGAGAGGAGCTGGGCTCCCCCCACAAACTTCTCTCTTAGGGGGACCCTTGTCTTGCAGGAGATGGGGCAAGCCTGGGCTGCCATCAGCCCTGCTGGGGGTATCCCCCGTGGGGACGGAGGCGAGGGTGGGCTGGTCTTTGGTGCGTTGGACTGCCTCTTGCTGAGTCACTCTGGCCATGGCCCAGAGGGTACACAATAATTAACCCAAGACTGTTCCCCAGATCAGAGGCTGATCTGTCTGAGCTGCAGCCCTGGCAGTGCTAATGCTGGGAAGCAGTTGGCAGGGAAAGGCCAGCAGGGCATGTGGTGTGTGGGGGGGTACTGGTCAGGAGCTCCCTCTGTCTGGGAGTGAGTAAAGAGAGAGGCCCTTGGGCTGCTCTGGTACGCGGCTTGCCAAGAGGGAGGGTGGCACCCTGACAGTGTCCTTCTGTGCCAGGGAAAAGGTACCGCAGCATTAATTGCCATCAGTAGGTTTCAGAATGAACAGATGTCTTTGGCTGCGGATTAACCCCTCAGCCTGGCATTGGCGCCGGCCTGGGTCTCCTGCAAGGGAGGTCGCTGTGGTGTTGTCGGATGTGATGTCCAAA
>NW_009621005.1:33128-60780 GCF_000690535.1 Cariama cristata | reverse complement strand
GCAAAGGGAAAGGCAGGCTCCTTGCAACCTGCTTCCCCAGCCTACAGCCAACCCGCCGCAGCAACAAAGCCCAGCCAGGGTGTCCGTGTGGGGCTGCAGGTTGGGTGGGACTGGGGAGAGCCCCAGAGCTATTTGTCAGTTCCCCAGTTCTCCTTGATCGTTTCCAAATCTGTGCCTCCAAACCACCCCAAACCCTCTCTTCCTGTTCTGGGGGATCTGGTTAGCGTGAGGCTCCAGGGAGTGTTGTCTGTATGGAAAATGTTCCAGCATGTGCCTGGTGGTGCTGGTCAGGCCTGGCTGCTGTGGGGAGGACCAGGGTGCCGCGCTGCCGGCTGTCTCTGGCTGGAAGGCACAGGGAGCCTGGCAGGGTGCAGGAAGGCAGGGTGCGAGGCCAAGGGGTCTGCGGGCTCCTCTTGGTGAGCCAGCAAAGAGCTGGGCTGCTTGCCCTCTGGGCCAAGCTGAGTTCATTCCCATGCCAGATGTACCTTAAGTGATTTCCCCTTCCAATATTTTAAGATTAATTGCTTTTCACAGATTAAACATTTCTAAACTTTTGCCTTGTCGTTATTTTTAATCTGAAGGCTCGGTGGGATGGTCTTGGCTGTCTTTGCATGAGTCACTTCCAGACTCACAGGAAGCGGGTAATTGGAACGGGCTCCCTTTGAAGCCAATCGCAGCCTAAAACTCCTCACGTTGCCAGTGACGGAATCCATTGGCCTGTCTCACCATTCCTGGGTTAGAGCTGATACCCTAGTTTAAGGGAACTCCATCAAGCTGGCTGAGCAGTTTAAGAGATTAGTAATGGTGAACAGAATATTAGAAATGGAGATGAACACTATGAACTTCTGCTGAAACAAGACAGAAGGTTCAATTAGCCCGCTTCCCCTCGGATCAGGTGCAAAGCTCCCCTCTGCCCTTGTTACTGTCACTTCAGTGCAGCATTTAGGTTTTCTCTTTTGGCAAACTCCGGGCACACTCTGTTCAACAGAGAGTGAGCACCGAGGTCGTCTAAAAACTTTGTTGCAGCAAAGTCAGCAACACTGAGAGAGATCCTGGCAGGGATGGCTTACTGGCTGCTGGAACACATACCATCTTTTTTGCTTTTTTTAAGAAGTAACTGCTCTAACAAACTGCTTGTGAATAGTTTTCTTCACAAAGGTGAAACTTGTGGTCTCTACGTCTTCAAGCAATTCTCATTTGAGTGAGAATTGTCAGGATCATACAAAAACTCAGCTTAGGATAAGCATATCGTAACTGAGAGAATAAATGTATTGACTGATCTCTGGTATATGTTTTAAAAGAGAGGCTGACGAGCTGAATGGGTAGGACTATTCCAATAGCTCTTACGTTGAAGGTAGCTTCTTAACTCAGGATCATAAATGTGCTGATTCTGTTTATATTTATCTTCTTGTGCCTTTTTAAATTGATGTTTGATGTCTAAGAGAGCTGAACACCTTGAATTCCAGAGTGCTTTGATGCCTCAAACCTGTATACTGGTAGCTGAGCCTTGTACTTTGGAAGTTTTGCCAGAGCCTGCTCAATTTAATATTGCTTAGACGTACAGCAATGTATAAGGGAAGGCATTTGCTTAAGGCCACTGAAAGATTGTGGAAAAGACCCTGGCCTATTATTGCCATGTAGCTTTGCTTCCTCTTCTCATTCCTTTCCTCTTGCCCCTTTTTTGGCCAGCCGCAAGTGTGATAGCTAGAGTTTTTTAGGAGCTACTTGTCCTCCTTTCTTAACCTTTTACGGAAACTACGGTCACAAGAGGGAAGAGAAAGTGCGAGTTGTTCAATCTACATAGATGGACTTACAGAAATGAAAGTGTGGCACAGAAGAGATACAAAGCAGTGAGATAATGCAGACTGAGAGCTGTTTTGTGAAAAACGAAAAAAATGTCTATCATCTTGCTCATTTCCTTCCATGAAATCTGAAGGTCTGTTGAAAACAATTTAAAATTTTGTGTTCTGGAGCACGTGAATTAGGCTCCTGATTTATATCTGAGAGAGTGAAGTGAGTTATCAGTGGTCCCACAGTTACAGCCGGGGCTAGCGTCCGGCTGGTGTGCGAGAGTCTGATGGTGTGCTTAGTTGCAAAGAGTTTTAATAATGGGCTATAGAGCACAGTTATCCTTTTGCTTGTTAATGTGCAGAGAAAGGGAAATAATTTTCTTTCATTCTGCTTCCTTTGGAATAACTTCTTCTGAGGTCTCTTCTGCCTGTGATGTGACTAGAATTTGTGGTGGAGACAGGACGTAACTATCACTTCTCAGTCAGCTGGAGAGGAAAACCCTGCTTTAACCTAGTTAGGTGATTATGTAGATCTGCTGCTGTAACATGGTTAACAGCTGGGATAGCATGGTTAAGTCTCACTCAGCTATATATCTCTTGTGTAAACTGGGTCTTGGGAAGCTAATGATCGCTTCAGAGTCAGTTATACTCAACTGTGAGCCTGGGGTTTATACCACATAAACATTTGCCTTAACACAGAAGGCTGCACAGTGGGTTGGAGTAACAGTAGTAAAATCTTAACTTTGGATTATATTGTTCATTGCAAAGATGTCAAAATAAGTGAGAGGTGCTTTACCTGCTAATGAGATACAGTCCTGTGGGTAAGTGTACAGTATAGTGCCAAACTGTGGTACGGGTAGACCCATCCCTCTGCCATGAGGGAGTAGTGATCCAGGGTCTATTGGGAAGTCTGAATCTTTTTGCATCTGCTTTCTGATCTAAACGTTTAAATTACAGACATTTCTTCTTGGTCTTTAAAAATGAGGATAACAACACTGTTCCACCTGCCCCAAAACCCCTGCTGGCAGTGGCAATGTTATTTGAATGGTATTGTATGGAGTTCTCTTTTAAACTGGGTTTAGTCTACAGAAGCCAAGGAAATCTGAATATTTATCTGCATTAGCAGAATGGCATTAAATCCAAAATCCTTAGCTGCCATGAATATTTATTCATATCTTAGCTGGCTTCAAACTGCATCTCTGGCTGATTGCCATTCCTGAAGGTTATTTTCACAGAGGTTTTGGAGTGGACGCTCACACACTGATACACCTCCAGATTTCACGTTCCCTGATATTTCTAAACAGATTGTCAGTAGTTGGCAAAACAACTACATGAAAACAGACAGTCAGTGAAGAAAGTATAGGCCCAAAAATACCTTTGGGCATCAATAGATATCACTTTAAATCATCAGATCTTAACTGTTCCAGTATATGTAAGTACTCCCAGTCTCTCACAGTGCTCTCTAAGATCAAGCGAGTGCTTTAAAATTGTCCTCCTAGTTGAAGCCTTAGCCCTTCAGGTAGAATGAGTTGCATTTTGAGATCCTATAGGATTTTTCCTTCTGATTTTTCTCCCCAGTAATCTTTCTTCCAGTGCATCACGTTCTAGAAGGTTTCACCATGGAACTCGTTGTCCGTAGTCACAGGGTCCTGGTCTGTTGAGCCCGGCAGGATATGTGTGGTATCTCCCTGAACACATTGAGACCACGGTGGATGAAGTGTTCATAGAGTGCACCGGAGAAGGTTTCTGAGTGTAAAGCTCTCCAGTGGGCGTGCTGGCCGTTGTGGGTATTCTGTGGGTAGGGCTGTTACTCATCTTCGCTGAGCACCAGGAGTCTGCCTCCGTTCTTGATCAGCGCAGAGGGTCAGCTGAAGTATTATAAACATGTGTGAATATTTACTAAGGCCCTATGATATAGTCCCAAATACACCCAGGAAAAATCATAGAATCATTTAGGAGGGAAGTGACCTGTGAAGATTATCTAGTCCAACCTGCTGCTCAAGCAGGACCAATTTATAGCAAGTTACTCAGGACTTGACTCAGTTAAATTAACAATATCTCCAAAAATGGATCCTACAGCCTCTCTGATGCTATTTCAGTGTTTGACCATCCTCATGAAAAAGCTAGTATCTAATCAGAATTCCCCATGTTTCAGTTTGTGTCTGTTACCTTTCACTGTACACCTCTTCGAACAGTCTGTCTCCATCTTTTCTATACCTTCTTGTTAGACACAGATATATACGTACGTATATAGATACATAGAGAGAGTGAGGCTAGAAGAGATGTGAAGAGGGCCTTTTTATAGATGCTACTGGTTGCAGGCAGCCTTACAGTTTTTTCTGATTTTTTTTTTCTCTGACTAGACCTTGTTGAGACAGGGTTTTGGAGGCAGTGGTAGCAGTAGCGTGAGAGCATCTGTAGTGCGCTAAGATCTTCATGTGGTTTGCTCTGATGTGAAGTTAAGATTGGCACAGCTGTAGCCTTGCAATGAACCTATCACAGAGTCTCCTAAATCCTGCCTTTGAATCCAGCATTATGTGACAGACTGTGAACTGTGTTACAGGACTGGATTAAGTGCTGAATTAACATGTCTCCTTCCACCTGTGGGGTTTTCTGTGAGCCTCTTGCAGTTTCAAGTGGTTGAAACCCAGTTGTTGGCATGTTTTTCCCCTAAGGGATTAATTTGATTTTGGAGTGTATCCGTCCTGTAATATTTGTATGGTGTGAGACATTTCCTTCCATGATACTGCACTGTCTGAGTGTGCCCCAAGCAAAGTCACAGACCAGTGTGTCAGCAGTTTCCCAAACTTCAATTCTTGGATACTATCAACTGGCAGCATTTTCTGCAAGGTGACTTGTGACTGTGCGCATCAAACGCTGCAGAAGTGATATGTTTCTGTGGGAAAGGGAAAGGTATGGATCACCTGCTCTGGCCTCCCATGTCACTGACGCCTCATGAACAAGAACTTTGGAACATGTGTCAGCTAAACCAGAGTAAAGGTGAAACCATGTAGAAGATAAAACCTCCCTTATAGGTGAAATAATGGATAATGTCCCCTCCTAAATACACCATTTGTGAGTGCTGAAGTTGAGAAGTTTGCACTTAATTTTCCCCATTCCTCCCATCTCCTGGGCCACTGCTCCTTTTCTATAATGTTGTTGTTGGGTTGTGTGGAGTTCGGTAATGAAATCTTTTCCCATAGGCTCAAGCAGGTTAATGCACTTTGACCTACACATGATGATGTATTAAAAATCAGTTAAACACTGATTGAATTTTCAGTAATAATTTCTGTTCTAGTCCTTAATGGCTAATTTATGCAGAGGTTAGCAGAGAGCAATAATCAAACAGTGTATCTTACATAAGAAGACAGAGGATCAGCTGGAAAAACTGACCTGCTGTCTGGCGATTGGAGTGAACTTTTTATTTTTGTGGAAGCATAAGAACTGCCATATTAGAGTGGGTCTGAAGGTCCCCAACGCTGCTGTTCTAGCCTGATACGACTCGTCCTGGGTGGCCCAGGGGACAGCATAAAGGCCATACCATAGGAACTTGCTGGCTAGTTCATTTCCCCACACTATAGCTCATTTTTTGCCTTTGGAGATGAGCACACATTTTAGTATGTTTTTCAGAAGTTTATCATTATAAATTTAAGAATGCTTTCCAACAATAGTGATACTAAATCCTAGAAGAGGCTACCAAGGGAGGCTGCAGCATCCTTACCGCTGATGATTTTTGGGAGTAAGAAAGCAAGTATTGCTGAAGACGTAAGTATTCAAGCAGGGACTCAGGTCTGCACTGCCAGCTAAACATTGCAGAGATCTTCCATTTCCCGCACACGTGGTAACTCCTGCATGCCTGCAGGACAACCTCTCTTCCTTGCCCATCTCCCAGCTCTTGCTGTCAAAAACATCACTTTCATCCCATCTGTGGGTACATGTACAACACTGGGCTGAGCGGGCAGAACTGTGGCTGGGGCACTGCAACCTTTCAGCCAGGTTACGTAGATCTGAGCAGCACTGGTACAGGAAGGATTAGCATGGAGATAGCCTGGGTGCCAACTTGCTAGGATTCTTTGGTGGACTGTATTTGTATGCATTTCTAATCCCTTTTTGAATCTTGTTAGGGTCTCGGTCTGGATGACTGCCTCGTTGATGAGTTCTATGATTTTTTTTTTTCTATGGTGTAGGCAGAAAAGATGCCTTAATTGCTTTAATTGCTGTGGTTCTGTAGCCCAATGAAGCACCGATGTAAGGGTGCACTGCAGTGACCCGGAGAACCATGTTTCTGTCATGGTGATATCAGTAAACAAAGAGAAGCTAAGCAAAGCATGGGAGAGGTTATCTTTTCCCTCTTCCAGGATACTGAGGTAGTTACACAAATACATTAAACTATGAGATAGAGCAGTGGGAAAAGATACACGTAGAAAACCCAATCATAATTCCGTTGAACTCAATAGGAGTTATTTTCTGTTTTGCTCCACACCTAACCTTTAATGTATCTCATGAATCTTTCCATTGCACAAGGGCCTCATCAAAGTTTGATTAGCGCTTTTAAGGAAAACAGTTTATTGCTGAGAAACAATGAATCAAATCCTTCAGGTTAAACTGAAAGTCAGGAAGACCCCAAACCCGAACAAGGCAGTAAGATCGCCTACCTCTGGAAGAAGCCCTGGAAAGGCTGTTACTGAAACAACCTTCTCTGCCCATCCACACAAGCTCTTGCAGCAAGGGCTCCCAGGCCAGTTTGGTGGCTCTTTGGAGTACACCTTGGCAGGACAAACTTCTCTGAGAAAGAGGATTGTAAGTACAGGAAGATAGCCATTCAGTGCTGAGATCACAGGACTGTAATCAGCTGATTTGGATTCTGTCCCTGACTCTCCCCTTGCCTTGCTGTGTGAGGCTGGATTGTTCAGTTAACTTCCCTGCATTTTGCCTGTTCCAGATAGAAAATTATTTTTATTTATCTCTTTGAGATCTTTGTAAAAAGCACGCTAAGTATCATCCTCACTCTTTGCAAAGACAGCTAGAGGCAAATAATATAAAAGCTCCGTAAGTGCAGCACATTTTGGCCTGACAGATCTTTATCTAGCGTTTCACTGGAACTCCTTAATAGTTGTAAAGACCGAAATAGAATATCCTCCTCTTTCATATTCAGAAAGGCACTTCAGGCAAGTGCCTGCCCAGCCGGTTGTCTACCACAGAGTGCACTGGGAGAGCACATGCCTACGACAGATGACATGAGGTTTCGTCACAGTGTGGGATTTCATTTCTGTCATACCGCCCGCAAATCATGGCAACCGTGTGACAAAGGGGACAGAAGCCTTATGCCTGTATTCTAGGGTTTTCCCATAGGGTCAAAGAAACTGTCCATTTTCATTGTCAGGTTATTGCTTCTATTATTAATTAATGAAGGGGGGAGGTAAAGAGGTCACTTGGTTTTGCCCCTCTTTAATTTTTATGGGGGGAAAAATTATAGCTTTAAGAACTGTTTATTTTAAGATTATTCCTCTGCTAACAGCTAACGATGTTGACCACTAATCCCTTCAGCTGTGGCTGGAGTATCTTTGGCTCTGAGCCTGCACAGGAAGAAGAAGGGAATAATAAGCTGAAGGGCTGTTTTTAGGGGATTTTTGCCTATTGTTTGTTTTCTTCAATTATGTGTTTGGTGCTTGTTTCTATGAGAAAACTCTAGGTAACCACAGAACTGAGGAAATTCTAGTATCTTGGGAACTGAGGAGTGAAAGATGAGAAATCTGAAGGAGAGGAGATTTGCAGGCAAGAAACTGTTTATGTTTTTACAGAATATTCAGCACTTGCCTGCAGTGCTTTAGCTACAGTGTATTTTTTTTCTGTAGACCACCCCAATTTGGCTGCTTAGCAGAATCGGAGAATAAATTAGATATTAGAGATAATTTAAAAATAATACTTTTATGGATATCACCCCAACTCCATGGCTATAAACACCCAGTGCAAATGCAGCGTAATATCTTTATGTAGTGTTTTACTGTGATGTTTGTGTTTGTCTTCTTCCTATCTCTCATTCTCACTCTGTGATGAGTGTGAGAAGTCTTAGCACTGACAGGAGGGGATGACACTTCCCCTCCAGCAAACATTACCATGCCTCTGCATCTTCTTGCCTTCTGGAACCACTTCCAAGGAGACACCTGCAACAGTGGAAGGTTCTTTCCCCAAAGGTAGTGTCAAGAAATGCTGCTAGATTCATGTTTTTTCTCTGCTCAACAATGCAGAGTACTGAGCAGTGGGTCTTTTCAGTGGGCTATGTTCCAGTGGCAGGGTTGCAAATTCTCATTTGATACAATGTTTAGAAATTCTATCCGCAGAAGTGTCTGATTGGAAGGAAGTTGAGTGAAAATTGAAATTCTTGAAAATCAACAGTTCTGAAAAACAAGCCCTAAGCAACTCTGCTTGAGATTACATAGAGAACCAGCTTTCAGTCCTTGTCCCTGGTGTTTTTTCATGTTTCATCTGTCAGTCACAAAATCCTCAGCCTTCTTCTGGGCTCCTCATCCAAGAAAGGACACTCATAATTCGGTGGAGTCCAGTGATCTTGTGACCCAAGACATACTTCAGTTTATTCAAAAGCTTTCCCTAATTCCAAAATGTTAAGAGAACTCATAATTTTCAAGCAGTTCATTTAGAAGGAAATGTGCTGAACAAGATACAGAAATAGTTATTTGCTTTCACTGCCCAGATACGGCTTCTTGAATTTTCCAGTCAAGCTCAAGAACTATTGGTATTTATTCAAGTAAGATGATGAGATGTCTTATTTTCAGTTGGCAATTAGTACATTGGCTTTAGGGAATGAAAACTGTGTTACATGAGAAACAAGAACAGCAACATCAACAAAAGATTTTCGTCTGTTCCTTGTGCCAGTTTGTGTTGTGTGTAAATCTGTAATTCTCAGCTGCCTCACCATCACCCATGTCTGGAATCTGGGGTGTGCCTGGGGTGTAGAGTGGCTTGCCTTTGCTAGCTCTTTGTCAGGCTTGTTTCAGAGATCAGCTTAGGAAACTAAGGGCTTGTTTAGCCTGCCGAGATCCATTCTAGTGAAGCCATGGCACTGTCATCCCTAGATTTTTGCACCTTTGACTTGGAATGAGGTTAACCATCAATTTGAAACCCTGCAGATTTTTAATACTGGTCTTTGCTTCAGAAGTTCCCGTCATGGGGATGTCAGGGGGGGATCCGAGCAGGTGAAGCCATGATTGCAATATTCTAGAATAAGTGCACTGATAAGGAAGAGGTACATGAGCACATGATATCTGTGTGGATTAGTTTAGCTCCTCTTTTTAATCCTTTGGGTTTGGGAGTGGAAATAACACCCCCTTTTTTTCTTCTTATTTCTTGGATGGAGAAAAAAAATGAGCTCTGCCCTTCTGTGCCTTTCATGCAGAGAGCTTGTGAGGTAGTAGGCTCTGTCTCAATTAATGTGCTTCCTGTTTTTTGATAAACTGACTTCTTGTAGGTTTTTCAAGGTTTGATTTGACTGAGGTGTGTGATGAGTGTAGTTGAAACATTCCCTTGATGGTTAATAATCAGCCAGGAAACAAACTCAGCTTAGCATCCCTGTCCAAGGGCCACAAAATGTGAACTACAAAAGGACTGCAAAGTCATATTTTAAGAAATCAGAAATTAATTATTAATTAATTAATTCAGAAATCTGCATTAACTCAGCCAAGAAGACAGGCATCTGAACACACAAAGCTCTGTTCATTACTAATGTTAAGATATCAACCACACATTCTGTGAAACACCTTATTTAAAGTGGAACTTACCTATCTTTACTAGAAAGGGCAAAATATCTCATGAGAGATTGCATATGATATCCTAAGTCTCAATCTGACCTTCTCTCTGGAAAGTCCAGACCTTGGCTGCTTTTTGCTTAACTCTGAGGCTGAAATTAGGAATGGGGGTGAAGTTTTGCCTCTTTTGAGATGAGGACAATCTTATTTTTGAATCCAGATAAGCATATGGATTTCATGCTATTTTTAAAGAATTTGAGGCACAGCTTCCAATTTTCCATTTGGAATTTGTTCTGGTTCTCAATGAGAGAGTCAACTTGGATATCAATGGATATACCGTTTGTGCTTACAAGCAATTACAGCTGCAACTGATTGCACACAAAATTAGAAGCAATTTAAGAAAAAAAAAGTCTAATTTTAAGAACTCTAAGTCATTTGTCTGGAAGTGGTTTAATGCATATGAACAAGGACTCTTCATTTCCTTTTGTTGTGTGTCTGAAGTTTGAATAAGGTGCTTATGGAGTGCAAGTTGTTACAAAGGAGATGGATTTCTTTATTGCCGGACTTGCTTGTGAAATACATTTTATGTAATGAAGCACTGATTACCTAAATTAGAAAACCAAAACAATGCTGTTGTCTCATTTGGTAGTAGGCAGAAATTGTGTGGACAACTGAAAACTTGCTTAAAGGCAATCTGTGACCCACTCCGTACTATTCTTATGCTAATGTGAGAATGGGTATCCTGGGCACCATCTGCTGTCCCTGAGGTCCTGGCCTTGGGCATTCAAAATTGCTTTGCTTTATTAATGCTAGGCCATCCAGAACAGCAGCGGTGCATTTGTTATAGTCTATGAAATCAGAAGTTCCAATTGTAAGCATACAGAGATAATTGTCACTTTTAATAATACACTCAAACATGATAGCTACCACTTTTTCCAGCCTCTTAGGCAAAGATGCCATCTTTCAAGCTGTAGTTACCTTCAGGAAATCCAACAAAGACCTCTCTGGCTTTTCAGGGAGATAGGTTTTACTTCCTTGGAAGGTCATTTCATTATATACAGGATGGATTTATTGGCTGGCTCTGCATTTTAACTTTTGTAAATGCCCCCTAGAGAAACAGAGCAGTGTCTTGATATAAATCAAAGTTAATAAATAGGGCATAAGATATGATTATTTTCAGAGGGGCTAAAGGGATGGGGTATCAAATATCCTCGACTAGTCTAATTAAGCCAGTTGAGGTTTAAGGGACACCAGGCATCAGTTTTGCCTAAGCTTATTGGCGGAACAAATGGCTACAATCTCAGTTGTAAGTATCTTAATAAAGTCTCCTCTAATGATGATTCTGTTTGTGCTTATTAGCTATATAGTTCTTTTGGTGTCCATGCCTCTAATTAGAAAGCAATTCCTCCTTCTGTTCAAGCATCTGAGTGCTTCGATTGCTCGTTATCAAGTACTGATGAGATACAAGTCGGGATAGTTCAACTGGCAGCCAGCAAGCTAGGCCCATCTGACCTGCTGCTGGGGTCTGTGGTCTTGAAAGAGGCAGAGTGCATGAAGCTCAGAAACCGCCTACTTCATCCTTATCAGCGGTGCGGGGCAGGCTCTGAGCTGATGCCCGGTCTCCAACCTTCTATAGAAAATAGCGTCTTGGCTTCCATTTTACAGGTGAGTAAAGCGAGGCATGGCTAATACTGTGCCTTGGGTCCCCAGGCCTGAATGAGCACTGGGAGTGTCAAGGCTGTGCCAGACTCAGCCCCAATCTGCTCACACTGGGAATGTAAGGGGAACTGAAGATGTTCGGAGTGTGGGGAAACAGTGAGGCGATGGTAAAGCAATGTGACAGGCAGTGATCTCGGCTGATGTCAAGCTTTTTGTGGTGTCTTGGTGAAAGAGCATTTTATGGCGGAATGGGAAAGGAACGGGTTGCCCAAGGCTGTTGCGTGATCCAGTGAGAGTGTAATTTTGGGTTTGTGGGTCTGACTCTCGTGATCTCTCCATTTCAACATGATGTGCCTGCAGAATTTATTTGCGGTGACCTCTGTGATGAAAAAAATTAGCCAATGAGCCAATTAGCCGATCTCCAGTTACCCAAGCGAGCAACATACAGCCAACAGGGAGAACAACTTTCAGTAGCTGCTTTTGTCCCCTCCCTTGCCTCCAGAGCTTTCTGTTATGGGTGAAGGAGACAAGCACTCCAGGGCCAGGGCAAATGAGAGTTAATTACACTGTGGAGGGGATTGTTGTGCAATGCTTGTTCTTTCCCATCCCTGTCTCAAGTGCTGGAGAGTACAACAGAGCCAACAAAGGTGTTCTTCAGTGCATCCTTTGCTTACTCTGGAAGCATTGGAAATACAAATTTCCCTTAAATGAAGACAGTGAGGAGAAGGCTCCTCTTTGGTCTCAGCATTTGTGTACGTTGTGCCAAGGTCAACTGAAATTCAGCAGAGGTGGATCTAATACTACATACATATTTTAGAAAAGAGAGTAATATTTTAATGTGTGTGCGCACTCCTTGCAGTTCTGAATGAATCTGTATTTCAAAAATTCTAAAAAACAGTAGTTTTTACTTTAGTCTCCTCGCTGTAAAAACTAGAAGGAAGTCCCTGAGACATGCATAGAGGAGAAAATATTTGTACCTGTAGCCTGGAGGACTAAGTTGAACAGTGGGATATGAAAGATTGTTCTGGAAATCACTCTGAGTAATAGGGACTAGTATATGAATTTATGACAGCTCAGCTCAGTTCAATAGTCACTGGTTTTATATGTCCTAATTGAAAAGACTCCCATTTAAATTTGGATGATGCTTCAGAATGATTCTGCTACATTAAAACACTGCAATAGGTTTGTTTTCAACTCATTGTAGAAGGCACTGAAATACTGAAACCTCAAAAGGTGCCATGAAACAAAATAGTGATCTTATCAGATCTTGTATGCACTGCCTTCAGCTCACACACAGCTGGGGCTGAAGAGCATCTGCAGGGGGTGTTTATATAAATGCACAGCAGAGATGACTTAAAGAAACGCTTATTATCATCTGGGATGCAGATCTTCTTCGGTGCTTGACCCAAAAATTCTGCTCTGCCTGCACCTTGCTGATGTCGGTACATGCAGATAATTATAGCAGTACATGGTGTGAAATAGTAAACCATTCAAGTTAAGTTCTGGTGTTCCTAATTTGTTCTCTTGCCGGATATTATACTGACAGGGTTGACTGAACACTTTTGAAATAAGTTTTTAGTTTCTTCCCTTGGAAGAACGTTTGCCACTCCATTGGAAGACAATTGACAGTAACAGCTAGGTTCTAATGAGTGAGGGAAATCAGAAACGGCCAGAAGCGACTATTGCTAGAAATTAAGAGTTGGTGCCTGCACATGTCAGTGCTGTGGTCCTTATGTTTTTCATTGTCGGCTGGATAGGAAAAATAGTTCTTTTCAGCATGCAGGTGCTTAACATGAGGTGTAGGGATATCTGTCAAAATCTATTGAGGTGCTTTGAAAAGTGGTGAAATAACATTTCTGCAAAGGACGCAGAAGCTCTTGGAGAGACCGCAGGGGTGCTAGACAACGTTTCAAGCCTGTATCACAGCCTGGCAGTCTCCATCTTCAAGAAGGCCGCGCTTATACATGTACGCAGACAACAGCAAGGGAAAGTTTGTGTCCAAAGAAGTTAAAAAGAAATTGTGATGAGAGAGATATTCAGAGATGGCAGGACTGCAATGGGCAAATCTTGGTTCTTCTGTGCAAGACTCTCTAGAGTGACAGCTTTAGTTAGGGGTAGTGTAATTATTTGCTTTTGGAATGCCTAATATTGTTTCCTTCAAGCTGAGTTAATTTAACTTACTGCCACAGCATATTTCATTTGTTCCCTTGTCAACAGCTACTGGATGTCTTCTGTTTTCCTTGTTATGGGAAGGACAGTTGGGGAAGCCAGAAGACAAGGTTGGCTTTCAGAGACACTGGATGCTGACAGTGGCTTAGCTTTGGTCTGGATTATCTTTGTGTCTCTGACTTGATCTAAACTGAGCCAGGTATGTGGTTCCTAGGTAGGTATTTTAAGATGCTGAGATATCAGTGTTACACAAGTATTTTGCAAACCAGATCTTCTCTCCTTCTCCCTAAACATGGTGACATTTGCTGCTGCTTGGTGCGATGGCCCAGCTGGCAATCAAAGCCTCATGGTTAACCAGGGCCTGGCACTAGGAAGTTAGAGCTTGTTCTTGCATGTGTTTTTAGACTTAACATACAGTTAGATATGGTGGATGGGCTCTGGGAGCTATTAATTATAACAGCAGTGGCAGTACCTCCCCCCGTACCTTGTAAAACCAGGAGAAGGCTGAGCGAAAGTGCTTCTAATAAGAGTACCTGAGCTAAGCATACCTGGCCATGTTGGGATGACTGTTGGCTGGAAAAGAAGAGCTACAGTATGTTCTCCCCAGTCTCCAGCTTCTCCTTTCCCAGAATTCTTGTGAGTACTCACTTTCTACCTGCAGATTAAAACATCTTTAAACCTTAGAAAACATCTTGTGGAATGATTTATATCCTCCCATTTGTGCAGAGTCATGGTTGTTTTCTAAGTAGTAAAAGTTCTAGTAGAATACAGGCGAGGAAGAAAGCTGAATAAAACAATAACAGCAAAGGAGATGGGAAGAGCAAGACTGCTGTTTTCCTCCCGCTGCTTCTGTCCATCTCCTGGTGCTACTGGGACACCTTCCACTTAGAGGCCCATACTACATGCGCTCAGCAAGAACTCTTTCTCAGCTCCGTGTGTGTACGAGGCAACTGATTAGCAAGGCCTAATTTAAACTGGTAGATCAAAATGCATGCAGCTCTGCATACACCTCCTCAGGAGAAAGGAATGTTTTCTTATTCCTGTCTTACTTCATATTTCACAGCTGCAGTTTGTCTTGTTTTCCCCCTGCCTAAGGCCCAGCAAGTGCTGCAATGCACAAGGATTTAAAGGATTATTTATTTTAGGGCATTGATGCCTGCTTTGAAAAGCTATGTATGTTTAGGTGGTTTTTTTTTTTTACCAGGGGCTCTTATTAGAGCACCATGGGGAGTTTGCAGGGAGAAAAGGGATGCAGTAAGGATGCATATCTCTTCCGAAAATGTGTTATATAAAGATAGGCCTCTCAAATTATCTTAAGCAGGATGGATTGTGATGGTCTTTGCTCTTGCATTCGTTTTTCTTTCGCAGTGGCTGTACATCCCACTTTCTCCACTTCAGTATAACTCCATCTCTGATTGCACTGGTAGCTGAATGTCTTTAAGTTATCCAACACAGGTGAAAGTGGTAAGAAAATTAACTTCTGTTAACTTCAGTAGGAACATGATTAATCCTTAGCTGCACCATCTCCAACCAAAACTGATTCTGGTTATAGTGTAGGAAGTGAAGCATCAATAAACAGCTACCAAGTCCTGATGCCTGGCCTATGGCCCTCTGCATCATTATGGCAATGGTATGTTGCTGCTTTACTTCTAAGAAAACTTATTGGAAAAGGAAGTAGGCTTATACCTTGGAATAATAACTTGGAAACAGCCATGATGGCTCTTGAGAGCTTTCAGCCTGGTAACTCGTTGAGTGTCTCAGCCATCTTGTATTCCAGGGTGATCTAGCAGCATGGAATCTTATAGTTTGGCCAGGCTACTGCTGAGCAGTGCCATCTTACAGATGTTGATATGCTGCCAGCAAGAGTGCAAGGACATGGCTTGTCCCGTTAAATGGGAGGTGCCACTTTTGAATCATAAGGGAGGAGGTGGAAGTGTGACCTTCCTGCCAGCTTGAGATCCTGAGAGGGTGGACTCTTGATACATGCCAAGCTTTTATTTGATTATTTCCACTAATAGGTGCATCATCTTGCCATCCCCCTTCTCCCAGAAAAGATTCAACAGTGTAACTCAAAGAATGTGGCAATGCTGAAATGTATAAATATATGTTAAAAACTCCCTCTCTCTGTAGAATCATTTGCATTTTTTAGTTCAAGGGGGAACTTGAAAGTCCATCCATGGTGTGCCAGTTATCAGCCTATCTGGTATCTGGTAGGCTTTTATCAGCTTAGGGCTGGTTCATCCTGCTGTACATGGGAGTGCTGGAAGAGTAGGTTGGTTTAGACATGCTGGTGTGATGTGATGTATACAATTAATGTTTGGCTCCCTCATCTCCCACCCTCAAAATGAGTAAAATATAAAGCTAAGTCTTCCCTTAAGCCTTCCTCAGAGCTTTGGAAATGTTTGGATCGAGGCGTCCCGAAAAGTCAGACTTAAGGCTACTTTACTATCCCATCGCGAACCTGGGGAGACATTGATGGGCTTAGTAGAGTCTTGATGTCTCTCTCATACAGCGAAAGGGCACAAAGTCTCCTGCAGTATCTCAGGCTGCATGAAGTGAGTGTGACAGTTCCAACAATGTAAGGGGTTTCCTCTGTAATACATTTTGTATGGATTTGTAAGTCCAAGCGCAAATGTGCTTGGTTATTGAATGTAGGTGTCCCCGTTGTGAAAATTGGGAAAGACTGGGTAACAGACTAAATCTGTCCCAACTGCATCCACAAAGGGACAAAACATTTCCAATACCTTTTTTACCTGGATGAAACCTGTACAGGAATACATGCTTCTAATGGGGATACCCACTGTTACTCACTTCTGTGAATTATTATCAGTCTGATGAGGTTGTATATTTTCCCCAAAATCCTAGCTCCAGAAGTCAGGTGATTTATGGGAAGATTCTCTGTTTTCATTTAGAAGAAAGTTTCTAGTTCTCCTTGCTGTGAAGGGAAAAAAAGGAAGGCTTGAATACATAGCTGCAAAAGGCTTGAACACCGTAAGGCAAATAAAATGTATAATATCTAAAACCATCTTGTTTTCTAAGCCAATCTCATTATTTTTTAGGACCTGAGTAATGATTTTTGAATGCCCAGGTTGGCTTTGCAGACAAGAGACCTGATTTTCACACGTGCTAAGTACTTTACTCCAGCTGTCACACCTATAAAAATCAGCCATTAAAATCATGCCTGGGGTCCAGTAGTCAGACATACGCAGTTGGGGGGTGGAGAGAAGAAATGCAGATAGCATGGCATATACAGAGCTTCACCATACCTGCAATATGTCATGGTAAACGCGAACTATGTTAAGCAACGTTGTCTTCTCTGAGGCAGAAACAAGAAATAACAATCGGGGCTTCTTCATATAGTCTTTTTGGTCTTTTATAATGTAAAATATTAATGTAAAAATATTATGAACTAGTTATGAAATTGGCATAGCTGAGATTTACATCTGAGGAACAAATTAGGTTAAAGGGAGGGGGAAGTAGGGATAAACACATGATAGCAAAGGGAAGCCAGGAAGGATCTTTCTCTGGGGAATATCCTGAAGTAAAACTGAGGAAATGGAGAATTTTGTCTTGATTTGAAAAAAGGGGTGTGTGGATATTGGTGCGACATCTTAATGGAGACAAAGCCCATCTTGCAGTGTTATTTTATTACAAATTTTGCTGTTTTGAGGTTTTCCTTAAGGCCTCAGCTGTTGCATTGAGGGAAGGCTCTCAGCATCCCTTGAAGAAGTAGTTTACTGTGTTCCACATCATGGAAGAGTAAGTGGAAATCTAAGCCAGCTGCATGTTGAAGAAGAGAAACCTTCCTTCTTCCCCAACCCCAAGACTGCTGTTTGTTTGTGTGTATTTATTTTGAGGCCTGACTCTTGATTTTCAAGTGCTGGGGATTAGTGATATTCCAGCTCTTACCCCAAGGCCACTGACTGAACCTTGTTGTGTACTTCCCAGTGGAGTTTGCCTCATTTAGCGCTCTCAAGGTCAGGACGGCAGTGCTGCATCTCTGCTAGACTTTAATCTAAGGATAACAATTTCCCTGTCAATATATTTTTTGGTCTTTTTGCAGTGAAGGTAGGCTTTTTTGAAAGTTCAGGTTCAAGGCCATCAAATGACCAGAAATAATAGAAGCACTCAAAGCTTTGAATGTTCTGTAGTTTTAAAATAACCTAAAATTTTATAACAGAAATAAAAGGGGAGAAATTGCCTGACATAAAGTTTTGGGAATCAGTATATTTTGTTTGTTTGTTTGTTTCAACGTTTTTTTACAGGTTAATCTGGCATGAAGCATGTGAATCTGTGTTTGAGTTACTGGCAACAAATTAGAAAGTCACATACTCAGTCTTTACTTTGCGATACCTTTGATGTTTAAAAGATGCTATAAAAGAAACCTGGACTTCACAGGTTTTTCGATGGGGAAAGAAGATGACTTAGCTTTTGAGCGAAGATGATAAAAAGTTGTGTGTGAATAGCAGTAAAGAAGGGAGGGTCCTTAACAGGGGTGCATGGTATATATTCAACCTCCTCATTTTTCCAATAAATATATGTACACCAAAACCAAAAGTCCCTCTGTGAACAGTGCCGAGCCAAACCTTCCTAACAGAGTGCTCTGAATAAGCTCCTTTCATTCCACGATTCTACTTGTCCTTTTTAGTGAAATAAGTTGGTATTTCCACCTACGCGTTCTTCTGTTGTAGGAGGCCTTTCTCTGTCTACTGGGGATCTTCCTGAATGTGGAGGGTACACAAAATCCCTCTCCCTGCAAGTAAAAAACAGAGAGCTCAGTTTTTTACAACGTAGTGGTAGCTGGCAGATGAAGCTGTGTGTCCACAGAAAGAGAGAAGTGTTCTTTTTTTCTCTGTACAAAGGGACTTAAAGTGGGTTAATTAACGCTGACCCCATTTAAAGGGATGGCTTATGTGCCTGCTTGAGGGAGGGGAGGTTAGAGTCTCACATGTGTTGGTGGAAATCTCTCTTTCAGTGTATTTCCAGCCTGGTGCCGGGCTGAACAGGCAACGAAGCCTGACAAATCAAGCAGCTGTTTGCCTCACAATAAGCCAGCTGGTTTGCAATCCAGGCTGTGTCGCGGAGTCCCTTGCATATTCAAAACCAAGGCATATTTGCTCCTTTAATTAGTCTTCCCCCTGCTCCTTGGAATATGGGTTTGTGGCGGGGGGGGGCTTGTTAGCAGAAGATCAAGAAAGATTTCCTGCTTTCCCAGCCTCTCTGAAGGGGAAGAGGAGGAGGATGGCTCGGGGAGCGCTCACTGCATGGGAGGGTTGCCGTGGGGCGAAGGTTGGGTTTTGGCGATGGAAGAGGGGACGGAGGGAAGCTGCTCCTGCTCATTGCAGACAAGGTTTGTATTGTACTATGCATTTTGAGCTGAACTACAGCAATGTTTAAACTCGAGGAAGGATTCTGGCATGGTTGCAGTTTGGAGATGGGGCCTTTAGGACTTTAAACCTTTCCTTGGGCCCATCTTTCATCAGGTGCATGGAGGAGGCCACAAAATACGACTGTCTTGGTGGTTATGTCTGTAGTGTGAGGGTCCAGCTTGTGTGATCCCAGCAGAGAGCCCACACAGATGTGCCCTCCCCCAGCTCCAGGAGCGAGAGGGCAACCTCCGGTGTGACTACTGTAATGCAACTAAATAGGCTTCTGTTAAATAACTTCCTTAGCTGAACTCTGATGATTCAGTTGTCTTTTGCCCCTGCAGGTCTGAGTCTTTCCCTGACAAGGTAACACAGTCCTCATAGCCTTGCTGATAAGCCCTGGGCACTTAAGAGCACAATGAAGGAATTTACCTGATGCTCCCAATCTTCACAGGGGATATTGCCTCTTGGTGTCCTTTATCAGTGACTTCTTCTGGTGATACAATCAGCGAGCTGCTCCTATTGACGTATTATTAGTAACACTGAGAGCTGTCAGATCACTTTGGGTGGATTTGCTCTCTCTCTTCTGTCATATTCTGTAGGAGAGGCAAGGCAAACCCTGCATTTCCAGGGAAACAAAAGGTATTAAACTCCCAATAAGGCTTCTTTTTTAAATGAACAATGATAAATTAGCAAACTGCTGAGTGGGGTTGTTTGTTCTATGGAAGCAAAGCATTGATCCCCCCAAGATTCACCATTTTTTTTTTTGCTCATTTCAGCAGTATAATTGGGAATGGATTAAACCGTGACTCACTTTAACCCTTTCTTTGTAGGAATTGTGTTAGGAAAAATCCAAATGAGGAGAAAATGCAAATTGGTATTTAGTGTCTCAGAAAAGTGCAGCAAATGAAGAACAGTTTGCTAATTTTTCATATTATGAGTGCCCGCTTTTAAAACTTGCAGAGAAATAGAGAAGGAGGTCTGCGGAATCTCATTAGAAAACCTGATCAATTCTTTCCTTCTCTATTTTACCTTCAGAGAGAAAGGGGAAATTCAAACTGAAAAATGGGCCATGGGTAACAGCTGGAAGATTTTATTGCATACAAAGCAATGGGCTGGACTATAAGAATTATCTGCCAAGAGGTGTCTTCAAGGAAAACCACACAGTAGGATTTAAAATAGAAAAATTTTACCAGTGCTAACACTTTTGGCAGCTCTTAAGCAAAGACAAAGTGGAGGGCAGTCAGTTGCGAGGCTTTCAGGCTATAGCCTCTGCTCTTTGAGAGATCCCCTTTTGCACAGAATCATTTTGTGTGATCAAAAAAGGTGCAGTAGGGGGGCAGGACGGGGCTGTTTGTCTGCCCAGAGACTTCAGAGCTTCTTGGAAGTGGCACTGAAGAAAGCAGGAGCATGGCAGGTCATCTCCCTCTGTCCTGCCTTAGCTGCTGAAAAGAAATCATACATGTTGTTTAATTAATTAAGTTTGCAAGCTGTGTAATAGCATGTTTGCTGGAGAGATACTTTAATGGCACCACAAAGTGTCCTTGAGCAAATTAAAAAGGCATGGCTTTGAAAGGTAACTGCTCTGAGCCACACAGGGACTTTTGGGAAATGCCTGGGATGTCTCAGGCAGAAAGGCACGTCTTTGTTGTCAGGAGGATAGTCCACGCTCCTGGGCATCCACTGAGACAGGGAAAGATCTGCCATTCCCAGGAGAACCTTTTAATGTGGCTTCTGGTGGGGAATTCTGCCCCAGCCCTCCAGAAGGGAAATGGGTGAAGTTCACAAGACCAGCTGCTCCGAGATCTGACAGCAATCCTGCCCACAGCCTCAGGGAAACCCATGTGCGTGCTGCCTTCTGGACCCAAACCCAGCAAACCCAGTGTAATGATTCCCACTGCTCTTGGTAGCTTTGGAGTGGGCCTGTAAATACTTTTTTTGGCCATATTTAGGGCTTTTAGGGACAGCAAACTGGGGTGGAGACTATAAAATGTCAGTCATGCATCCTGTGGCTCCCTTCTTCCCACCTTTCTATGTTTTCTTCCCATCTTTCTATGTTTTCTGCCCACTGGATTTTCATTTCCCTTTGTCCAGAGCCTTATTTGGTGGCCAGCTGACCTCCTGCAAACCCACTCTGGTTAGTGGTGTGAAGGGAAGTCCCTGCCCTGACTCCTTGGGATTGTGGAGACTCTTCGCTCATGGCAGCAGAATAACTGCCAAGGCAGCCTGAGCCCAGACGACTCCTCTCACACGGAGATGCTGGCCACACTAGCACAGTGTTTTGGGCCTGAATTTGAATGTTAATTTGGGTCTGAATTTGCCCGTGAAGAAAAGCACTTGGATCAGACCTTTGGTTGAAGGTCTTGAGAATGGAAACCATAGCCTGCTCCCAGAGCCAGAGGGGGTTTGGCTGAGGCACTTGGTGCTTTGGATCAGCCCTGGGGTGGGGTGGGAAACTCCAGGAGAGGCTGGCAGTTGATACTGGGGCAAACTAAAAGCTCATTTCTTTCTGCTTGGCCCTCAGCTGGCTTTCTGGAGGCCGTGGTCCTGTAGCAGAGGCAGGAAAAGCAGAGGTGTCTTCACCCTTCGCTCCCCTTCCAGGAAAGAGGGCCATGGGGAGAGGTGAGGTGTGTGAAGAGGGGGAGCGAGAAGGGAATGTGGGTTGTGTTGGGCTTGCTACATTACAAACCAGTGCTCATTGGAAACCTTGCTTTTGGTTTGTATTTCTGTCCCTGTTGGATGCTTCACCTGACAAAGCTTTTTGATTTCATACCTTCTCTGTGGGTGCTGGAGGGAAATTTCCTGTGAGAGGCTGCTTTGCTTAGAAGCATCTGGGACATGCCCCGACTGCCGTGCCAGCCGTGCCCTGCCCCTCGCTGCTGGGGGCAAACGGGGCAGGACCTGCGCGTGGGGAGTGAGTGTGAACATCGAATGCGTGCCCTGATACGGCCCGAATCACAGGATGTCTCCATACCGAATTTTGTTTTGCTGCTGTGTTTTCCTCCCTATGCGCTCTGCCAGGTGAATTCCCGAATAGTCCCGGTTGTCCTTCAGCAGGCGTGGATCCGTCCTCCTGCTGCTTCCTCCCTGATGGAGAGGCAGGACCTGCACCTCCTGGGGAATGCACATTTATTGCCGAAGTGTTTAGGGTTTTAGAAATTATTTTCTAATTCTGTAGCTCACAAATTCCCCTAGTACCAGCACCTCTCCCCCTCCTTCCCTGCCTGCTGCATTTTTCCTTGATGAAAGCAAGCAACACATGCGCTCAGAGTGCTGGTGAAAGGGAATTTCCTAACTAAAGGTGAACTGTTAGGGCATGTGTGGTCTCCCTTTAGGAAAGTGAGTATGTTTGTAAGAAAATTGTTCCTGTGTAGATCAAGACTTTTTGATATGAAAGTTCAAGCTGCTTTTTGGCTTCCATACCAGCTCCTGGATTGTTTGAAAACCTTGACTTGGATATAAAGTCTGGTATAACATGTATGCACAGCAGCCCAAAGCAGAACTTACTGGCTATTTAACCGTAATTCAGGGACTCAGGGGAAGACGGTTAATGCACTTGCAATATTTTCACTGTATGTGGGTGATCTCACTAGTTGCTTCTGTACGTACAGAGAAGGACAGGGATCTATTGCAGTCTGTTAGCCCCCTGACTTTCACGAGATACAGGAAAACTGGAACCACTTTCTGGAGAGGAGTGCGCCAGACGGGCATTCATTGTATGATACAGTGGACTGCAGTAGCAATAGCACAGCAGACACCTTTCATGGTACATGTCAAACTGCTGTGCTTGAAAAAAACAGAATTTAAATTATTTATTTTTACCTCCCCAAAGGGTTTTCCTAGAAAGTTATGCATAATTGAAATAAAATACTTTCCTATTCTTTGATAGAGAGGTGCAAAGGAATCAAAACCCTAGTTTTATTTCAGAAACAAATAATTCCTTTTGTGTTTGTTTTTTTTTTCTTACTTTGGGTTTTCTTGAATGCTCCTTTCCACCACCCCCAGCATTTTTGAACTCCTGATGCAGTTGCATTAATGAAGCTTAGGGTTTTTTAAAGATATATTTTCTTTTACATTTTCCTTTCCCCTGTCTTTGGGGAAAAAAAACCAAACAAACCCACAACTTCTCTGTAAAATTTCCAAAGCAAAACAAAGGAGAAAAAGGCAACAGTGGAATTTTGCCACTCTGTAACTTTGCCAAAATTGGAGAGGCTTGGAAAGGTAGAAAATAAAAAGGAGGGACAGTAAAGAGGGAGAAAATCGATCTCCTTACTCCTGTTTTTGCATTTAGGAGTAGAAAGAGAAGAAGCTTTGAAACATTCTCATTATAAAAATTTTAACTTCCACTCCCCTCCCTCCTCCTGTCTCCCCATGTGCTTTTCCTACGTTTTGTATTCAGGATGCTTTCAGGGAAGAAAGCTGGAAGACAAGAGCAGGGTGTGAGTTTCAGCAAGCTCAGATGGGAAGCACCTTGGGTGATTTTGTCTTCTGGTAGGGCAGCTTGCTGCGCGCTTTTGCGTGGCTCCTCCTGTGTCTGGCACCGCCGAGGGGAAGCAGAGCATCCAGGCTGGTGACGCCATCGGGGAACATGCTGTTTGGATTTAATCGGTATGCTGGACCTGACTGACAAACAGTGGTTAACCAGAACTAAAGAGAGGATTGCAGGCATAGTTGAGCTAAAGGAGAAACAATGTGAATCTAATTTGACTGGATTGCTAATCACAAGGAATATTTTTCAAACTCTTTCTGAATCATTATGGGGTGGAGGGGTATAAAAGTTGGGTGAAGAGTTTCTATAAGAAGAAAAGTCCCTGGTGCTCAGGGCTGTTTGTTCACTGTTGCAAGGAGATGTGGGAAGGGTTCAAGATGGATTGTTTGATGCCAAAGAGACAGTCTAAATGTTCAACTTTGCCAAAGATCAGTGCAAACGAATTTTTTGTTTCTTAATGCTGTGGTGAATCAGCCACCGTTTGGAGTCTGCAAGGTCTTACCTATTGACCTACCTTGTAGGTCAACCCCCTACAAGGTCTTACTTTATTTCGTGATATGATCTGCACTCCAGAGTGTTAAGGATTTTCTTATAATACCATATGTTAGTGAGAAGAGATTTATCATCTCTTTTGGGACTCTCCTAGGCCTTTACAAATAACAGCAGGAAAAACAGTAGTGGGAATGGGGGCTCCCTGCAGAGCTCCCTGCCCAGTATTTTTCAATTTAGTACACTTATGTTGTGAAAAGTAAATTTACCCTAAGTAGGGAGAAGAAGAAATAGGTTGATCTAGGTTCTGTCCCATCTCTTATCTACAAGATTTGCCTGACACATACTAAGCTGTGACTGGAGCAAGTGAGCAAGCTGAACAACACTTAGGGAACTCTTAATTAAGAAATTAGTTCTCTACTCTGTTTTTTTGTTTGTTTTTCCTGTTTCTGTAGGAAGAGTTATTTTCCTCAATTTTATTTTGTGTTGACTGTATCTGTGCAGTTGTTTCGCTGCTGTGTAATTCGGATGGTAACGGTTGCCATCATGTGCGGTTTTGATCCATGAGAGGCTGTTTCTTGTTTCATCCTACTGATTTCAAGAAAGAGAATTCATGTTGCCAGCTTCTTCTTGTAATGAAAGCTGCGGAAGCACCGTCCAAATAGATTGGCTAAGCAAATTCCTTAGGCCTAGCAACAGTTTGTTTCACTTTGTGAATTGGGTGAAAATTGCTTCTGGTATTAGTTTTTTTTTTTAGGGAAATGCTCATCTTTGCAGATGCAACACTTACTCTCTGATACTCTTACAACCCGGTTTCAGCAAACCTTCTAGTTTTCTAGTGTCAGCAAACCATTTTAGTTTTCTTTTTCTGGCAAGGAATATCATTTGCCAGGAGACATAAGCAAGGGGAAGTTGAAACAAACACGAGCACAGTCCAAGCGACTGTACTGGTGTGGACATCTGTGTGCAGTGTTTTATTCTGGTGTAGATACTGAAACCAGGGCCTGAATTCAGTGTTGCTCTCATGATACCAGTTCTGCTGGCGTCTGCTTTGGTTTGGGGTGGTTTACTATGTGGTGCATTTGTAAGCAGGATATGCCAAAATTAGAACCATTTATCTGCCTACCTTTTCCATCCCTCAAATGTACTGGTTTCAGCTACAACAGAGCCTTGATCAAAATCAGTTCTGACTTTTGTCCTTTTCTGGTAAGAAGGGTAGAAGAATAGGGTGAATCTTTGCTCTTTCCCATCCTTTATCTGTCTTTGGTTTTGTTTTTTGTGGGATGGCTTTGTTTTGCAGATTGGAATTTGAAAGGTGGAGTCGATTTTTCAGTCCCAGGAACTGGCAGGACAGTGGTGGTGGACATGGCTGCAGAAAGCTGTTCCTTTGCTACCTAGCTCAATTGGGTGCATGGCCAGCCCGTGTGGGCATAGAGGGTGTGTGTGATGAAGAAAGAGGTGGAGTTATTTTGTCATTCTGAACAAAATCCCAAAAGTGAGGGCAGACAAAGCAGGGGCACTTCTTATGCCACAGACAGGTAAGGTGTTGCAGTAACTTGTCATCCTCTTTGATGGTACTGCATGTGACAGCATCATGGAAGTCACCCTTGTTGGGGACTAAATGCACGCCTCACTAACTTACAGTATATTCAGACTGACAGGGTTTTCCCAGTTTATTAGACTCATTTGAAGAGAAAGCTGGATGCATTTTGCTAGCACAGCGTTTTGGACACCTCTGTGATCCTCAGCCATGCTTTTAAACCTTAAAGTAGATTCTTATCTAATATAGGGCTTACTTTTCCTTTCCCAAGAGAGTAAGCACAGAGCTGATGGGAGAGGACATCCAGCCGTCTTGGACTCTGAGGCTGGCTTGTCATTGCCCACAGATGTATGGGTTGCACAGCACACTCTTCCCTCAAGCCCCAATAGCAGCCTCTCGCTTCTCCTGACCTCCTGTGCCCGAAGCAGCTTCCTGGGGGTACCTGCGAGCCACCCATCCAGTTCACCTGTGGACCTGTGAGCCACCTACCCAGCCAGTTCATCAGGGGAGAAGGTGGCCATAAACTGGAGAGATGAGATCTAACAGAGCCGAGTTTTCAGATGAGTCCCACTAGAAGGCATCCCTGCCCAGCCAGGAGTGAGCCTTGTTGGCTCCAACAAGGGGCGAAAGATGGTGAGCTCCTCAGGGGAGGTTTTTTTATGTCATGTAGAGGAATAGGATAGTGGGTCAAATTTCTGCTCTTGGACACTGCTGCTGGACAGACGGTAAAATGTTCTATTTTGCTTCTTGTGCTTAGGAGAAAGGGAGATAAATAGCTGGTGCTTTGGAGGGGCATGATGGGCAGCGATGGAGTGGAGGAGAAGGCTCCTGCATCTTTACCCAATCTGAAGTCTACATGACAGCAACAACAATTTGACCCTAAATTCTGGGAGTAAAATTCCCAAAGACTCAAGGTGGGTTATGTAGACTGCCTACTTGCTCTGTCTGCAGTGGAGATTACCTAAATAGATCTGTCCAGACATTTCTAGATCCTGGCTATGCCATGCACAGTACTTAGCTTGGCTGTTCACAGCTGACTAAATCCTTTTAAGAATGAGTCACTCCTAAATGAGAGGTGACAATGGATATGAAGACAGCAAGAAGTCAAGAGTGAGATAATGAACGTTAGAGAAACACTAAACTAAATAGGGAATGAGCAGCATAAATTCGCAGCCCTTATAAATAGCACTGCACTGAAAGGATGGGTTTTATTTAGAAATGTAGTTCCCAGGGAGAATTTAGATTTCCTGACCCATAAGTTGATGTCTGTGAGCTTGTCCTGCCTTGCCAGCTCTTCAAAGAGAAACAGGTCGGCATGGGTTAGTATTCAGTGGGGAGATTCCCAAGGCAACATCCCCCTCCATATTGATTTAAGACGTGTCATTAGTGACTGATGAAGTGATGCTCTTTCCTCTCAGTCAACCTTGCTGGACTGTGAAGCAGATGAAAATGGATGGGATGGGACTACTTGTCCTAGACTCTCAGCATTACGTCTTGTGTGGTGAAATCCCCTGTTGGTTTATGGCTAACAGAGCACCCCGACTTTGTGGTCTAGCTGCAGTAACAGGCCAGCAGTGGCTGGTTTTCATTACCGAGGTGACTGTACTTCAGCAGAGACATAAGTCACCCTGGAGTTTGTTTTACACATTGCTTTGGGGTGGACATTAGCACAAGGTTATTGCCTAAGGCAGAGATTTGCAAAGAGCTGAAGGGAGTTAATTGTCCAAGTCCCATTAAAATGCAATATAATCATAAAATCCTATTAAAATGCCACATAATTATATAGCTTTATTTTAGTTTAGTTATTTATATTTTGTGCAATGCACAGTGATTTTTTTTTGCATGCATCTCTGTTAGAAGTACTCAGCAAGACTAATGTCCCTCCTAGTGCTGAAAATTAACCATTTACTTTTTCTAATTTAACAGTATAAAAAGCAAACGTTTGACTCTTTAAGAAATACAGTATCTCAAAACTTCATTTCTCTCTACCTACATCCAAAAATCTTTGACATGACTAAAAAGACAAATTACTGCTTTTGTCTTAAAATAAGCAAATCAGACTGTGAGAGAGTCAGGAATCTTGAAGTAAAATGAGAAAAGGACTTTATGGATGAAATCGTGGCAGATAAGTGGGAGATTATCTGGTGGAGTTGTCATATTGGCTTCCTGTCGCTTTCACTCATAATTGAATGAAATGAAATTTAGCTGTACATGGATAACACAAGCAGAAGGGCATCTGAACATTGTCTGGTAGCTATGGGAAAAGCAGTGAAGGAACCGAGAGAATTTTGCCCATTAATAAATAAAATGGCCCATGGGGACTGAGTTTATTAATTTCTCTCTGTAGAAATATGAAGCCAGAAGCGGAAGGGTGGTAGGAGGGAAAG
>NW_009621005.1:0-33097 GCF_000690535.1 Cariama cristata | reverse complement strand
GAAAGAGGTTACTTGAGTGTGTAAAAGCCATTGGGACCTCAACTGATAATTTGGGCTAAAGGTTATCCTGGGGCATTTTTTTGGATCTTTGGTGAAATATTATTTTCAAATTGATCCCAAACAGTACTTCACAACACTGTGAACCATCAGCATCCCAGAACGTCTTCCCTTTGGGAAGTGATTCATTGTGACAGATTGTCAGGGGGACACTAATAGTGCAAACAATTGCAAGAGTTGGGATTATATTTATTTTTTTTTTTCTTTTTGGTAGTGGTATTTTTACCTCTACTTTCACTCAGTTTAGAAAAAAGGTGCTGCTGGTAGGGAAGATGCAGAGGGAGGACTGAACTGATGGAAGGGCAGTAGGGAGAGTGTTTGCCTCCATTACAAAAAACAGTGGTTTGTGGCATGATGATTTATTCATTTAGGAAAATACATGATATTAAAATGAGGTAGCAGAACTCAATTTCTTCACATGTTCTGATCTCACTGACCTCAGAGCAAATGGCTTTAATTTTCTTTTCTAATAATGGTGTTTTGTCTCAGTGAATGTGTAGAGCTTTGGAGTTACCTGCATCATTGATACTGGCTTAGACTAAATTATGATTTGTGCTTAGGTTATCTTCAAAGATTTTTTTTTTAGTTTGATGTTTTTATCAGGTAACATCAGGTGCATCTAGAGCATATGGAGAGGCTGCTGCTGGGTTTGGTTTTTCCTTTTTTTTTTTTTTTTTTAAGCCTAGGTACAAATAAAGTTCTTCCATCCAGCTCCCCTCTATCTTCTGTCTCAGCTCCATGCATCATCCTTCTCAGAGAGCAATGAAAGTTGTCAGATCTCATTTTACCTCACTTCTCTTGGTACTGCAAAGATCACCCCTCCAGACTGATGACTGCATGTCCTCCTGAATCTCTCTCCACTGCCCTTCACCTTCTCCCTCCTGTCAAACACAAACTGCTCATCTTCCTTTCCCTGCTTCCCTCCTTCCAGCCAGCCTGCCCGACACTAGGCACTAGCTCAGCCGCTCTGGAAGTCAGTGGTAGCTACGATGGAGTGAGAAGCCTCTTCATGCCCATTATCTCATTTGAACTAATCAGAAAGTCTGTTTAGCCTGTTGGGGGATCTTTGACCACTGACCGTTGGACTTTGACCCTCATACGGAAGGTTGTTCCTCCAAGATCCCCAGTAAAACTTTGTTTTCTGCCTTCTTATCCTGCCTCAAAACTTCATCTTCTACCGCAGTGTTTGTTCAAGATTATCCTTCAGCTTCTTTTGACGATGGACAGCACTATTCCCATGTTTGACCTAGATCGTCCTCTTATTTCCTTATGCATCCTTAGCTGTACCCACCGTTACTTCATGCTCTATATTTTGTTTATCAGCTCATTGGGGAAGGCTGCTTGTGCTCATTTGGTCCTCTGGGTTTCTGGCCTGGGAGATGGGTCTTGCAGGTCCCACTGCAATACTGATGATGATGTTTATTTTAGAGTTGGCTAACAAAGGCAGTGAACTCTTCAATTATTAAGGACATTCAGCTAAATTCTGGTTCTTTCTGTGCAGCAGCATCTCAGCTCTTTTGGAATAGGCACTTGCTTCTGTTGGATCACACTTGCATGTTCTGCACTATTAATTTCCCTCTGCTACAATCAATCTTTTAATATTAAGAAACATTAAATATCGACCCATATTTCATATCACCTCTGTAAAATTACTGAGCAAAAGTGAGCCACAGGGTAGATCTTTAGATGGTATAAATGGGCATAAGTACCCTATATCCCTTTATAATCGTTTGACACTTGGGACTGGAGGACAGCTCCTGGGCCTTCTCACTGATGCAAATGTGACCTGAGAAATGAAGGCAGAGGGAACTTCTTATTCTATGGCAACCACTAGTGCTGTTATTCATCATAGGTCTTGCTGAATCATGCAACAAGGAAACATGGTGTAGGGGAGAAGAAGTGGGTCCCCATGCAGAAGGCAAAGCATATGGCAGGATTTCTATAAATTTCTATAAATTTTAGTGCCAGATACTTCCGATGTCTGTTTCAGTTCCTTCAGGAGAGGGGCAGCAGCACTGGAGAGAGGACAGACAGGCTTGCATAAGACCATAGCGGCCCTTTCACCCTCTTTTTTCCCTGTTTTGAACCTAAGGGGTTGGACACATGTAACACGTGTGGTAGAGCCAGGTGAGCCCGCAGTGTTGGTGTACATAGAAGCGGAGTGACTGCCTGCTCTGGTTCTTTGTCACTAGGCCCCTCTGGGCATCGCAGGACTTATTCTGCACTGCAGCAGTCAATGGTGATTTTGAATCCCTCAGCCATGTGTGGGAGGTGAACATATGTGGGTTGTACTACGTACCTTGTGGGACAGGGAATAGATGTAGTTACATAGTACAGAGGTTTCTTGAGGTGGAACTTCCCTACTATGTCTTTGGCCTTCATTCCTGTCTTTGTTTATTTTTACCTGATTGAAGCAGTCCCTCGAACAAACCGAGAAGCCACACACTTTTGATTCATTGGTGTAGAATATTCTTTTTAGCACAACCACCAATACCCATTTTATACAAGGCTGTAGTTCATCTGCTGCACAATAACAACAGAATTCCAGTCTTGGCAGCATTCAGACCATCAAGTCTGTGTGTCCTGAGCCAACTGCTGACGTAAGGTGCTTTCCACCCCTTTCATTGCCGTTTGCAAAATGTTCTTGAACTTCTTCAGAGACCTGATGAAATTAATATCCTCTGCTCTGTGCCTGGAGGTCCTTGGAGCCAGGCTGTTTTGAACCAGCCAACCGTGAGCGCATGGGCTGATGACCCTAAATGTGTGTGCATCCCACCTGAACTGGCCACATACAAAAAAGATAATCTGTATGTATGCTACATACGCTGAGGTGTATGTAAAATTAGGGTAGTTCAATGCCCAGACTTAATACAACAGAGGTGAGCAGTGCACTGGTTCAGAGTCTGCCCAGCCTACAGCCCCTTTCTTTAAAAGGAGGTTGATCCAACTTGAACAGTTCTGCTGGCCACAGAGTGGCATTGCCATAGCAGGGACCAAGATGTCTACCATGTGAACCCTTTAGTTTTCTTACCACTTCTTCGTTGCTCATCTTCAAAACTTTACTATTAGTGTTTTCATTTGGTGAGAGGCAGTCTTCTCTGAAACAGCAACCCATGATAAGCTATTGAAGATATTTAGTTGTGCATGTCTTAATCTAGATTTGCACATTTTTCTTAGTGCTTACATGATAGGGAATTCCAATTTTGGAATATTTTGTGCTTAGTCAGCAGCGAGTATTGTATCTAAGTCCTGTTTTACCTTCCTCACATGGTGAAGAGCAAAATCCCAGAGCTGTGCTGACCAGTGGCATAAGAAATGTCCTGTCCTGCTTGGAAATGATTAGAGAGTCCTGCTGTTGTCAGCGTTTGAAAAGAGCTGTTGCCAGGCTACTTGTCAGTCAATAATGAATGCTCATTAATCTATTTTTTGCTTCTTGATGACAGTTGTTTGATAGCCTGATCAATTTTATGATTGCCATTTGTGTGATGGCCTCCTGCTGCTTTACTCTGTCTTTTTTGTTTTAAGTAAGACGAGTGCAAAAATCTGAGAGCCTCTGTTTCCCCCAGCTTTGGTGATGAGGTGGAAACGCCACAGATTTTTTTTAAATTTGCCTCAGTTTTCAGGATCAAAATCTCTTGCAGTATTTTCCGTGACAGCCCTGAAAGTATAGATATAGAAACCACGGACAGTTCCCTGGAGACTGAAGGCCTAATATGTAAATAAACTCACCTCCTACTTCAGAACAATATCACAGGAAAAAAAAAGGTATGTTATGCATACCCACAGCTCTGCTTCAACAGTGTCTAGTCTGGCGTGTGAAGTCTGTGTGTAAATATTTGAAGGGTAGATCTCAAGTCACCATATTGGGAGAGACTACACGAATAAGGTGGTATCACTTTGTGCTAGCACTTGATAAGGTTTTGAATATGCCCTATAGGCAGAAGCCAAACCACACCAGGGCAGGGCTTATAGCTCATGCAGTTAATGCAAGGCATGGATCTTACCAGAGCTCAGAAGCGTTATGGTGTTTTATGTGCCAATAATCATGCAGTGTACTAAAAAGCACAAGTTATCTAAGCAACTAATATTTAAAATGGCACTCTAGTTCTTTGTCCTCAGCAAGCATCTCTAGACAGTGAAGTACTTCCAAAAGTGGCAAAATCCAGCTAGATTGCCAAGTTGTTAAAATAACTATGGGATTGAAGGGGATTGTTCCAGACTACAGAGGCTGAGGCTTTGGGAGTAAGGTTCTTTTTGATTTCTTTTGCTTGGATATACCTGTAGGATAAATTAAGTATAACATCAGTCTAGGTGTGGATGTGGACCACTGAGGTAACACCAGCACACCCTGCCCTCTCACTGTTCCTGGTGGGGAGAAGAGTCATTCTAGCAAAACTTTGTGCTTTCACTGTAGACAGACACCTCATCCAAATGGTCTGTACTGTCAGAAGCAGAGTCTTGTCAGGGTAAGGCTTTCTCTGCTGGCACGGCTGGACCAGTGAGGGAAGGAACAACCAGATACTCTGGGCTTGGAAAGGCTCAGACGAAAGCACTTGACCCTCTGTCCTGAGCTCGTTCAGTTTGTACAATTGTGTCCAGCATATATATATGTGTATGTATGTATGTATGTGCCTATGTATAGATACACATATGTGTATGAACAAAATGTATACATGTATGTATATATATAAATAGGTATTTTTGTGTGTGTGTTGACATATATGTACAACAGTCGGAGCACTGTTGAGTGCAAGTTATTTTCCTCTCTTACTCTGGGCAGAGTGAGGAAGGGAACAAGGGTGCTTTTGTGAGGGCAGCAAAGGGGGTGGTTGTCCCCTTGTCACTGCCCAGTGTGCGACACAAGCTCTGGCTTTCTCTGGCATGGAGGGAAACCTCCCACTTGGCTTGCAGGATGGAGCTGTGTCCAGCCCTGGGAGTAGCCTGTTCTTGCTGTGTGGTACCTGTTCTGTGGTGGCCAGGGCATTCCCCTCTCTGGAGCCGTTCCCCCTGACATCTGCTAGCACAAAACCTCACCTGTGTGTGCTTAAGGTAAATGGAAAAAAAACCCAAGCAAATGCCTTTTAGAGTCAGTCCTAATTTCATGGTGCTGCTTGTCCATCCAGTACAGACAGGACTTTGTGAATGGCTTCTTGAATAGCACTGAATGTGTGGCTTTGTATAGGAATTGTATAAGAACGATTTGCATCACTGTAATGGCATTTCAGAAAGTAGCTCCTTTAGATCAATTCAATGAGTGTTGCTGCTGAAATAAATGGATGCGAAGGTCAGGCAGTGATTCATGTACAGTGCTAATCAACTTCATGTCTGCTGAACTGCAGATTACTCTAGTATTGCTTCCTCAGCGCTACACTATGACGTGAAAGCTGAAGCAGAAGGTTAGTCAAACAGGACAGTAGTTTTTCATGTGAAAAGCAGTAACCGCCAAGGTCTAGCTGTTGAGAAAGGATTTTTTTGTAGGTGGAAACCTAGAGAGGCACACCTGGCTCTCGTATTTTGGATTCTGACTAACTTGGAATGGTTTTGTGATGGAGAAGTTATCAGCTTTGCACAAGAAATCAAAGCTGTTGGTTGCTGGGAGGAGGGAATAGAGAATTTATAAAGTTTGTGAGATGTAATACAGAGACACAGCATAAGTGCTTTAGTTCTGAGTCTTAAGCTATCTGGATATGCTGAATGACTGAGCAACCACCGAGATTAGAAGTCGTGCCTGAAGAACAAATCACTCCTCTAGAGCACTTGTCATCAGCACATCTCAAAGTGCTTTATAAATGAGGCTACTTTCCTAATTTCCCCTTCACAGTTGAGGAAACAGGTACTGAGAATGACAGGGGGAACAGACAGACCAGGGTGGAGCCAGGACCAGAAGTCGTCCATCCTGAGATTCAGGAGGAAAGTTGTCCTTGAAGCCTCCCTGCCCTCGAGGGCCCCATTCTGGAGCTATGGAAATGGTCCAGTAAAGATGTTGGAGAAGTAGCTGTGGTGTGTACTCGTGTGCTGGCTCTGTGCAGCCCCTCTACCGCGCAGTCCTCCAAAATTATACGAATACATCAAAGGCTGAAGCGTTTTTTATTCCCTTACTAGTAGCTCAGAATAGAATAGAATAGGACAATTTCAGTTGGAAGGGACCTACAATGGTCATCTAGTCCAACTGCCTGACCGCTTCAGGACTGTCCAAAAGTTACAGCATGGTATTAAGGGCATGGTCCAGGTGCCTCTTGGACAGTGACAGGCTTGGGGCACCGACCACATCTCTGGGAAGCCTGTTCCAGGGTTTGACCACCTTCTCTGTAAAGAAATGCTTCCTAATGTTCAGTCTAAAGCTCCCCTGGCTCAGCTTTGAACCTGGGGTGGCCAGGATCCCTGACTGCCTTGCAGTGTAGCTGCCTTAGCATTTAACACCCTTTGCTCTTCTGAAGGTGTTTTTCCTCATGATCCGGCTCCTCAGGGGGACATGCTCTGGTCTCACTTTCATGTATGGTGGCACGGGACTGAGGAATCGTAGAACAAGACAGGACAGTGGATCCCATACAAAGTTTGGCCTCCAATTGTGTAAGGGGTCCCAGAGCAGGGAACCAAACCCAGCTGCCTCGTCACCCAGCCCAGCCCAACCAAACCAAACCCTCGCTCCACACCATAAGCCTGCTTGGTTTTACTCCCGAGACTTGAGTTATAGCCCTGCCCCTCTAGTCTAGGATTTAGTGATGTAATTTCAAAAAGTTTTGATTGATGGAAAACCAGAAAGAGATTAGAAGATCCTACAATGTGTTAACAAATGGCTCTGTTGGTGTATCTGCAATGTAAATCACCATAAATGAAATGCTCTGATTTATACATCTTTACTTCATACTTTTAGCAGGAGGGACTGATTTAGTGATGTTGAGCCCAGCCATTAATGTACCACATTCATAAATCGTGGTGTGCATGTGTTAAACTGGGATTTATAAACCCCAGTCAGACTTTCTGATTTCACCCCATAGCTGTGATAACGGGGACCTTGAAAGTTTTGTCAGCTGAACGAGGTATTGCCAGATAGATGACACTATGAACACAACCTTACCAGGGATTGCCTCTCTTGGAGCCTCGGGATGCTCTGGACTTTTGAATTTGGAGATCAGATCAATAATCTTTGCTTTCCCTTTCTATTCACAAGTCAGCAGAAAGAAGAGAAGGGTGGATGCGGAGAGTCATTTCTGATGGGCGCACGGGGGAGAAGGGAGGGAGCGGGGCTTTCTGCAGCTGTCTGTAGTAACGGCTGGTTCTTTTATTGCTTGCTGCTTGATGTTTAGTGGAGTCACAAGAGATCAGTATGGGGAAGAGGGAGACAGGATTTAAAGTGAGAAAGCATTGCTACCGTCCTTCAAACTGACTTCCTGAATTATTCAAGATGTGGTATTTCGCCTTGTGATTCTCTCAATGGGGCTAATCACTTTGTAACTGAACTAGGCAACTGTGAAGAGATTTAAGCATCCTCCCCTAGCCCCACCCCAAAAATTGACTTTCAAGTCTGTGCTGTGCAGAAAGTTTTGTGAGGTATGAAATACAGCTGTGCCTTTGCCCTGCAAAGCTGTGAGCTTTCCACCCTTGTCATTTTTTATTTTCCGTCAGTACTGGTCTGTGAGGAGACAGAATTGGCAAGTTCTGTGTTAGAGATGTGTAATTCATGTTTTCCCTGAGCACATCCAAGGTGCAGGAGTTTCTTGTATGTGGCAGTTGTTTTTAAATGAAATTATTTAATTCGTAATTGCAGATATGCATTGTTGTGCTTTTAAAATGGAAGATGGCTTTGGCTGCTGGAACAAAATAGAATTTTAATTAGATTAGGAATTAAACCAAACTACCCTCCACTATACTCTTCCCAATGCTAGGTAATGCCAGATGAGGCGTGATTGTAATTATGGTGTCATGAGTGTTAAGGCTTTCTAATGCACATAACGATGCTTTAAAAATTATCTCCCGCATACTGAGATTTATCAAGTTGTTATCATTTCTGTATGTCTAGATTAATCGATCATAAACAGAGCTTCAGGAGGGCTGAGGAAACTATCTAAATTGAATGTTCTCCTGAGACTCATATCTGGACAGGTTGACTGAATTTCTGTGACTTAACGACCCACTTTCTCCCTTGCCTGCGGTCTGATCCTGCGTATGTGATATACAGCAGTAGGGGTAGCTGTACAAACCACTCAGTGTATGTGAATACAAATGAACTTTTCATTCCCCTCAACAGGAGTGTTCGTGCCAAAAGGATCGCTAAGTATTTGCCTGTTTCTCGGACTTGGTGCTTGCTTGCTCACCAGCCAGGTGGAACAGCCCTGTGATGGAGAAGGCTTTACCGGGATCTCTGAAGCAGCAGGTTTTGGCAGACAGCGAGGAGCTTTCCCAGGTCTCAGGGTTAGTGTCTCAAGCTCTCTGCTGCACTGTGACTGGCTGTTCAGCTTCCAGGTCGCAGAGGGCCAGAGCAAACCCAGGCAGAAATCTTGTAAAATAAAAGCTAAAGAGGTAAAAAAATTGCAATTATGAGAAAGCCTTCTGTGAACAATAAGCTGTGTCTGTCACTGAACACTCTTGCCATTTCTAGCATTTGCTAGGAACATCCAGTGCTGTAGAGAAATATTAATTCTCCTTTTTTTCCTCCAATTATCATAATCACTGCAAGTAGCACTGTTTACAGTTCTGCTTTTGTCTTTAGAACTGATAATTCTCTTGTTTATCAACTGTAGGGAAGTCTGGGACAGGCCCACTTTTACTTGGTGACACTCAGAGCATTAAATGTTGCAATGAAATCCTGGTTTTCATGAAATCAGTAGCAAAACTTTTGCTAACATCAGAAGAGGCAGTATGTGTCTATGGATGCTTTCTGGTTTTTCCTGAAAAACTCAAACTTAAGGCTAGTCTGATCTCAATTGATGTAATTTAAATTGAATAATTATTATACAGTGGCTCTTAGATCCCAGAGCAGATAGGATCATCATGTAAAGCGATGGAAGCAGCGAACTCTGCTTCACAGATGTTATGATCTGAAGTCACAGGCATTATGATCCGAAGTCACAAGTCAGGAGGGTGCTTCATGCGTGTCTAACTTCTGAGCACAGAAATAGCTCCTGTGCCTTCAGTGAGAGCACTTGCATGCCTAACCTTAAGTAAAGTGCTGAAATACCCAAGCCACTTCTAAATTAAGACCTAATACACAGACGGTCTTTCTTGAATTTTAGGTTTCCCTGCCCAGCTGCCCTGACCTTCTGCAAGCCTGTGGCGGGCTGATAACTGTGTTTTTGTAGATAGACTCAGCCAGTGCGGTTTCAATCTAGCAATGGTGATGGCCTCAAAATTCAAAATACAGAACATCCTTAAACCCCACGGACTGTGCTTCCCTACTCTTGGGAATTTAAGAGGTAGAATGCTGTTGAGAAGAGCACTATGTATGACTGTAAAATGTAACTATAGCACAATAAACCTTGGCGACTTATTAACATATCTAGCAAAGACAGAGCAGAATGGAGGATCTGGTAGAGCCTTACAAAAGTGCCCGAGGCACGTTGGGGTGTGCGGGGCTGTTCTCTGCATTGTACCTTGCCAGCTCTCAGGAGTCATCTGCTTGTGGCTGAAGAGACAGAGGCGAAGCAGTGTGTGGAGGGAAGATGTACACATACTGCACTATTCCAGAGAGCCTTTTTAATTTTTCTTTCATTTCTTCTCGTTTTGTTGCTTAGATCAGTCTTGAGATCAAAGGCATTCTGACGGGACTGACAAGCACCTTCTTTTTTGTGGGAAACGAGAAAAAGAAGTCCAAGAAGTTATTTTGCACAACTTTCTACTGTACCGTCCCTTTTAATTGAGTTTGCTCCTGTGAGTAGCTGTTGATCATATATTTGGACAGGCTTTTGGCTTCTGCCCTTTGAAGAATGGAAGGAATTGCCTCCTTGGAGAGAGAACTTGGTCTTTAGGGTTTTTCACCCGGCAGCATCTCCTCAGTGGTCTCACCTATGACTGGACCAAGATGTTGATCATTATTTTTGCCCTGTCAGTCCCAGGAGATCCACTTGCTGGTTCTCCAGTCAGATCCCTATGCCTCTGGAAAACTCATCAAATCTGAGGTAGCCACCATTTTACTGGGTTATTTTTTTAAAGCTTCCTTGAAACCTCTCTCTGCTGAGAGGCCTAGGCGTCGCTCTTACCTGGCATCAGGCAGACAGGAACTGAACTGAGGGTTGGTTTCTGTGCTGTGCTGTCCGTTGCTTCAGCTCCCTGTCCTCTCATCTCCTGTACTGGTGTGCTGCCAGTAACAGGGGTTGGAAGTGGTGTAGGACAGGGACAGGCATCCTTTCTGCTTGTCCATGCAGAATGAGGGTCTGATCCCTCAGCGAGTGCCTAGAAACTAATATTTTGTTTAATTCCTTCTCGGGATAGTAGTAGGAATGTGACTCCTTCAGAGGATCTGTTTCATTACTGACCAGTGTGCTTTGAAGATACATGGGTGGAAGAGTAATGATAAACTTTCCTCAGTCATTTGGATTCTAGCTGAGAGCCAGCTGTATTCCAGTAACCCTTTTGTTCGTGAGCACTGAAAGCATCTGTGCCTGTGTCTGCAAGTGCTGTGTCTCCAGGTATGTTCAGATTAAATTCTTCCTGCGGTAGGACACCTCATATTTTAATACCTGAAGAAATTCTAGGCGATTCCCAGCCAGTTTCTAAAATGTCACAGGAAATTGCAAGCTTTCAGCCGTGTTGTGGGTAGAGCCCCGTTGCTGCAGGGTACAGAAGGTGGGAGCTTGCCCTGTGCCAGCCGCCTTCAGCCCAGCCAGCATTGCCCTCTGTAGCACTGACAGATCTCCCAACAAATCCACATGTGATTCTGCACCCCTTCTGGGTCAGGTGCAGGTGAGATGGAAGGAGAGTATGAAAGACAAACCTGTTGGTAGTTCTTTCACTGTATATTTGACAGAAAGGCTTCTATTTATTTTTGAAGTGTTTGCAAAATAGGAAAATTATATTAGAGAGATGTGGATACAGTTTGGAGATGGTGGCAGTGGAGGTGTACAGGAAGGAGGTATTTGTTTCCTGCACTGGGTTTCTTTCTGCTCTGTCCCTCCCCTCATATTTTTCACCCATTTTCCTGATTTCCCTCTCTCGTTTTCTTTTTCTATTTTTACCTCATGGGCCAAGTTAAAGATATCGTTGCAAGCTCCATCCATGCAAGGAAACAAGAATGAGCTCACTAGCGTTTTGGTCACGATAGTCATTCAGTGGCACTGCTAGGCTTTCGGAGGAGAATAGGTCTACAGGCAGAGAGATCACCGTTTCCTTAATAAGAATGCCTGCATAAAGCATCATATAATGCAGTATACAATCCTTCCATGTCAAACCTGGAACACTGAATCCTTAGTTAATGTATTGAATAAGTGGGAGTATTGTATCCTTTTTTTTTTTTTTAAAAAAAAAAAAAAAGAAGGTACGCTGTGCTAGAACTCTCTCAGCTTAGAAAATAAACCCTTAAAAATAGTTTTGCCTATTTCAGACCAGTTGAGTTTCCTTCTTTCTTTCTCTGCACTTTATGTTGTAAAATGTTAAAAAAGCTTTCAAGAAGTAGATGCTGCTTTCTTTTATGTGTTTGCCTACTTTCTGCATTCCATGTCTCTTGGGCCATAAATTGCAAATGTTGATGGAGAGTGTTTACTGGAAAAAAAATGAGCACAATTCCTTTGAAAAGTTATAACTAGAGATGGAAGCATTTATCTTCCTTTCTGGTTCTTGCAAATTCTAGTTACAGAGACTAAACAGGAGTCCAGAAAAGCTTGACCACTTTTCCTCGTAACCGTTTGTTTCACTGCAAGAGAGTGCTTTTGGGTAGTTACTGGAATAGCTTTTACAGAGACTTTCCTGACACCTCACTGCAGACATCCTACGGAAAAATCCCAACTGGCAATTCATCCTGGAGAGCAGGCGTGGGGCAAGTGTCTGTGTTTGTGATGGAGATGCACAAATGAGCAGGGAGCCTGAATTCACTGAGATGCCACTTTTCTCCTCTGGGCATTCCTCCCTGCAGACCTTGCTGCATTTGTGGCCTAGTTTAATTGGAGATTTTTGACAGCAGTGGTGAATGTTGACATTTTCTTCTATTTTAATTTTTTTCCTTCTTTGAGTTTGAGCTGAGCAACCAGTGTAGCGAGGAAGCTCAAGGGTGCCTGATTCAGCCCCTCTGACTGCAGGTACCATGTCCTAGAGTCTGATTTATACACTCCCAAAGATGGTTAATGGTTTCTTTCTCCTATTATTTCTATTGAAAAGTAGCTTCTGCCTCATCCTTCTGGTAATAGAAACTTTATCATTTCCAGTCCAAATTTACTTACAGCCTTTTTGTTCTTCTTTGTTTATTTCTAGTCACTGATCTTGACTAGCTAATTTTCTTCCTTGGTGTTTGCCTTTGAGTTATTTCTGGACTGCAGTGATGACCCCTCTCAGTCTGTGTTTAGTTAAGCTAAAAAAAGCCAGCTACTCTGGTCTCCCATAGAGGAATCTCCCTTATTCTGATTATCTACCAGTCTTCGTCAGTCTCTGGCTTTTTTGGAGTTCAGTATGTGAGTGTTGAAGAGGGGCCCACACAACACCCTCTGTGTTCTGGCTGGTTCCCCCAGGTTCTGGACTGTTTAAAATGGCTTTGCTCATCACAAGAGGCACATGTGATTTTCAGTAAATACATGTTTTTGGTTTTTAAAGCAAAAACCCAACAACAATTCACTGAATGCAGAAGCAAATTCTTGTATGTGCAGAGTAAGGAATGGTACGTAATTCTTGGGAGAGCTAAAGGATGGAATATTTGTTTGGATGGTCCAGGTGCTGAAGGTATTTAAATAGTCTGCGTCCCGTGCTCCATGAGAGTGGGACAGTTACTGCCACCGGTCCTTTGTACTTTGTCTGCTCTACTTTAAGTTTAGGGCTCTGCTTCTTTAGGCAGGATGCTGATTTGTAGTAATGAACGGAACATTTAAATACAGTATTTATGGGTCGTGTCTGAACTAGCTGATTATTTGCAAATCACAGGAAAAGCTCCCAAACCTAGCGCAATCTAGTTCATATGGGAGCAGGATTTGCCAGGCAGCCTGGGTGCTGCATAGGGGAGCCACTGTGAGCCTAATGCAGCGGGGGATTTGTGCTGTGCTGTTGTGACACTTCCAGAAAGCATCTGACTTTTTACTTAAAATTGTTCAGCACAGCCTATGTGCATAAGACAGAACAGAGTGGGGAGGCAGAAGGGCAAACCTGGCAGGGTTATCCAACTGGCAGGAAAACCAGAGCCAAATTGCAAGGTGTAAAGAAAAAGTGACATCTGGGAAAATCTGTCCCTGGTCTGCAAAAAATAGTGAGTGGAGTTATGGTGCCGTTTGAAGGTATGGGAGGTGCAGGTAGCCAGTACGAGCTTTGATGCAACTGGAAGCCATGGGTCAAAATTTCAGTCAGGGTAACAGAGAAATTGATGGCACGGTGTGGCTTTCTGCCAGCTGAAGACCGGGCCTAATATTTGTTTTCCCAACTAAAAAGGGTTCAGTCAATCTTGCAGCCTGCCTGGAGAACAAAGGAGCGCGACAGATTTAATGCTCGTTCTGTTAATTGCCCAATGGCCATTCTTTCAGCACAGATCTCTGTTTATGTGCCAGAATAATTTGGGTTTGTGTCTGACATAGGAGATCTGACTTGTGGAGGGACTTCAGTCCAGGCTGTTATTCTTGGAGGACTGGGGATATGAGGGCATATCCTCCCTGCCTTTATCGTTTGCAACTGAAGACACCTTTCAGGTAGGAGTTGTTCCTGTTGATGGCCAGGGACTTGAGTGACATGTAAGCCCTCTTTTAAAGCAAAGTGAGAGGGGAAGAAAGAGAGAGAAAAGGGACAGAAAGATCCTGAAGGGTTTTCTTCAGCCTGGCTTAATTTGGAAGCGACACTTCATATGTCAATTTAAATTAAGCCGTTTCAAAGAGCACCCATCCCAGAGCCTCTGATGCAGTCGTTAAGATGACAACTGTGGGGCACGGTGGGTGACAGACACATTTGAAGGACAGAGAGGGAGGGAGCTGCAGGAGGAGCTGAGATGAGGAGCTTCATGGCAGGGCTGCTTTGTGCCCTGACACATACGATTGCACGTAATCACCAGAATGTAGTTCACCCCTGTTTTCTTTATCACATATTTGGGCCTAGTGTTCTGGTGTGTTAAATCCAGGTATCTTGTACTTAGGTCATAGTTTTCTGCAACCCTTCTGATCTGAGTAAGGATTAAATATGAATCTTGTCTGGGTGTCAAACGGTTAATGTAATAGGAAGCTAACACCTGCATCTGCAGCCTTGTCCCCTCCAATGCAGCTGAATAGCATTTCATGATGGCAGGGAAATAATTCAGTAAAACCAGGCCTGCTTCGTGGGCGATGAATGAAGCTCAAGTGAAGTAGAGGTCACTCGTGTTAATCTGAAGCAAATAGGATTGTGGGACTGGGGGAAGAGGGCAAACCTCCTTTTATGTACAAATTCTGTAGCTCAGAGGCTTAGGAAACACTTCATAGTAAACATTTGCAAAGTATCCATGCCATTAACCTTTTCCGAGAGGAGAGACAAATGGTTTTCCTGCTTCATTTTGTGCAGGTCTCGCATTTGGGTACGTATGCAAATTGTGCTGGGTGGCAGTGTCTCATACAAATAAGCTTGAAATGCAGAGGCAGCCATGCAAGCAAAATGGCTTGCCTTTCCCTGCAGCTGCAACGAGACTTTTATCACAGGAGGACCAGGCGGGGAGAGAGCCTGATTTGTAAGGAAGCGTCAGGAAGAGAGAAGAAAACCAGGAATCCTCCTAAAATGCTGGCACAGTAGCAGAAAGTGCTGCATCCATGCTACAGTGCCAGCCTGTATTTTTGATGACCTGAGGAGCATCCAGCACTGTTTTATTTTTCTTTGGGTTTTGGAGCGTCCTTATCCTAACCTCTCAAGGCATGGAAATATATGAGCAGCTCATGGCTCTGCAGAACTGAGGAGCTGTCGTTTGGGAAGAAGAGATGAACAGCATCTTTTTGAGATCAGGACCAAAATTAGCATGGAAGATAATACAGATATGAAATGCAAGCAGGCAACTTTGCAGGGATATTGACTGCCTGTTGTAAAGACAGTGTGCAAAGGCTGGGCATTACATTGTGCTGCTAATGTTCTCTGTCCCAGATCCTTTGCGGGGATGTGAATGAGGTTTTTCCACGCTGTTTAACAGCAGTTACCAATATGCCTGTATAGGATCATCCCAATTACAAGTCTTCTGTGCCTCTAACCCCTTTGCAATGTTGCTTTTATGAGTTGGATAGGCATCAGGCACGTACATTTCCAAGAGATGAGCCCCCTGTTCTCTCCGTCTTAGGCTGTGCTTTCCCATCAAGTGGTCCAGGAGCGAGTATCCAGCAGGTCAGACTGACTTTGACTTTCTGAGTCTGCGGTGTCTCTTGGTTAACATAGTGGCAAGACCAAATGTTGCTTAATTTTAGCGATAGGTGACAGCAAAACAGAAGAGAAAAGGGACTGGAAGCTGATAAAAGTTCATAAAGACATGAGCTTCCCTGGCTTTTGTTTGCAACCAGACCTTTCTGCAGTTATGGCTCATTTGACCCTCCTGTGCTGGAGTAAACCAGCAATGCTACCGGCCCACTGGATGTGAGAGGGGCTCTCGGCAAGTGTGTGTAGTGCAGTCCGTCAAGCAGGTGAAAGGGGCTACTTGGTGTTATCGGTTTCTTCTCTGTGTAGGTGCAGACAGCCACGGCTTGAGCAGACTCCTTGCTTTCAGCTAGGTGAACTGTGAGAAAGAGAGAACAGTGCAGCTGCAGATTCGTACGTGCCTCGCTGAACCCCTTCCCTCTTGCTCTTTGATCTTTTTTCACGCTGAGTAACAGGCAGCATGACTGCAATGTGATGCTCTGGCTGTAGACTGTATTGTCATGTTGAAAAATGAATTGCCTCAGAGCCTTCAGTCTATCTCCTGGGCTATTTCCTGTTAAAACCAGGAAAGCTGGGATTTCCACATGATTTTGAAGCTCAGAGCTGTGACGTACAGAGAAATCCTGTCTCTCTGTGTTCATTCATTGCTGTTTCTGATCCCTCCTTTTCCGTTCTCTCAAATGCTTTTGGAAACTGCATTTTCAGAGCACTGCAGCATCCAATGGGGCACTGCTCACTTGAGTTTCCTTCTGTGGGCATCATGGTTTAGTAGGAAATGCAACACTGGTTTGAAATGTTTGGCAGACAAGATAGGGGAAAATACATCTGTGAGTTATTAAGGGTGAAAGTAATGTAATGTCTTTTACCTTCAGAGTTTACAGGTATTTTTTTTCCCTTCTCATCTGCCAAACACTTACACTTTTCAGCATTGTCTGCATCCGGAGGGTATCTGTCTTGACAGGGAATTATCTTGGATGTGCACCCTGTGTGAAGCTGCCTTGGGCACCTCCTGAACACTCTGGCTCTGTGGCTCGGCCCTTCTGCACGCAGTAGCTTTAGCATTTCACCTCCGCTCACTCATGGACTGATTCTGTAGTGGGAAACTTTGGTATTTCATTTTGTAACTATTCATCCTCATGTGAACTGCAGGTTTCAAAAAGAACCTAGGCTGCACTCTTCCCTTGGTAACTGGAAACCTCCTTTCCCCAGAGGTGACCGCCTGCTGCCTGTGCTGGGGATGCCTCTGCCTACGCACAACGGGCGAGTGATGACAACAGTGGGGTTTTTCTCGTGAGTTCCTTAAAACTTGCTGAAGATTAAGCAAATTAAACCCAGCTTTTTCCCTGACCAGACCATTGCCCTCTAAAAACAATCTTCAGACAAAAAAGCTCTTTTATTCTGGTAGAGTTTTCCCAGCTGTTAAGTTTTGTGTACGGAGGTCAAATCTTTGGTTACTGTTTCATTTTTGTGGCCTGTCGTAAGTTGTTTCCCCTCCATTCCTACCGTATTCCTAGCAAAAAGGGAGGAGAGATACCATGTCACAAGTCATGCCCTCATTTCCCCGGCTTCACTATGACACAGAGGTATGTGATTGCCACTTGTTTTTGCAGTTTTTGGCAGAAGTAGTCTTTAACTCTAGCCATTGAAAGCATATCGGACTCCTGTGTCCATTATAATTGCTAAGGTGCAGGAGCTGCCTTTTAGAGGTGCCAAACACCTGGGAACTTCGTTTGAAATGGCAAGATTTTGGTGGCTCTAAAACTAGGTTTACTGTGGAAGGGAGCACTGAGAGGAGCCTTTTGTGTCTTCATTTCTCTCCCTCTGCTGTTGCAGGCAATTATATCCCGTGATGCTTTCCATGAACATACTAGGTGCCATATTGAAGTCACTGGGTTTCTCACCCCATCGTAGGGCTGTTCCACTCTCTCCAAGGTTAGAAGCTGTCTCCTAGCTTACAGTTTAAAGTTGTGGGCAACCTATACCTGTTGCCCACATCATCAAGGAAGAAAGGTGACATGCAAAGGCTGTATTTTAATTAGGCCACAATCTAATTAACTCACCTGTGAACACAGCCAGACTGCACACTGTGATTCCCACTTCTTTGCAGATTTGTTACCAACCTTTCTCTCTCTGTGGGAGGAATCTGGAAGCCAGGAGTTTTGAGCTCTGTTTCTGGCAGTGCTGTTGGTTCACTTGTGACCTCCTGCAAGTCCCTTTGGGTTTTCCTTGTAGGGCTTTCCATACCTAGGAGAGAGACAAACACACTTCCCTCACTTCTCAGCATTTATTGTGATCCCTAAGTAACACTTAGAAAGCAAGGGGCTTTAGGCTACAGGGTGCTGCAGAAGTATACTGCTATGGGAATACAATTAATAAATAATAACACGTATGGTACAGGAGTTCCCAAACTGCATGTTGCAATGGTTTATTTTCATTATTTGTTTACTGCATACAGCCTATATGAGTCATACTATACATCTCCTTAATTTTCATTACTGCTGGGGAAACCCTGAGTAGGCAACATTAATATTCTACCTCCTAAAGTACTGACTTAATGGTACCGTGATCCCAAGTGATGGGAAGCTATTTCTACTGTGTCCTGCTGTTCTTTGCCAGTTCTTAGACTCCAGCTTTCCCATCACGGCCCTGTTCCCAAGAGGATGGGACACTTCTAACCAGCTAGTCTGACCTCCCGTGCAAAACAAATCACAGAATTTTATCCAAAGCTTTATACTTCAATCTCAGTAACTTCTGCTTAGGTTAGAGCATGTCATTTAGACAGATATCCAGAGGGGATGCAGAAACTGTAAGTCAGAGAAAATCTACTGCTTCGCTTAGTAAATTATTTCAGTGGTGCATTGCTTTGGTCTACAAATGCTCCCCTTACTTGCTTCCAGCCTCCAGTGTTTGTTGTGCTTCTCATTATGCTTTTGTTTAAAATTAAAAAAGACTCAAGCACCCACTAATCTCAGGATTTTTCACTGCACAGGTACATACATACTGTGATTGAGATGCATCTTAACCTTCTCATTACAAAATTACAGGCACTGAGCTCATTTCAGCTTTCTCTGCAAGACAGATTATTTGGACTCTAAATTCTGGTTTTTTATCTCTTTTGCTAAACTCTGTGCCATCAGACATTGTCCTTTTCAGAGTGAGCGCCAGACCTGACACTACAGCAACCTGGTAATGATGGTTAATCACTTTTATCATCCGGAGCGTGCATAACTCAAATGCCTTCCTGGGAGAGTTTAGGATCTAAGCCTCCTGCTTTGAGGTGGCTCTTTGCAGGATGAGTATCTGTTTCTGGCTCCAATTATAAGATTGTTTCCTGTGTGAAAGTGAAAAAGCAAACAGGAGGAGGTGACTGAACAGGGAGAGGACACTGGGTGCCGTGATCCCAGGGAAGGCTAATGTGTACGTCTGTACAAGGCAATAAGAAGAGCTTGCCCTCCAGGGCATTAATTGCAAGTGTAAAAGGATGAGCTTGGCTCCATGTCAAGGACAGCCATGGAAGGAGAACACAAATCCTAAATCTGTGTGACTCAGAGATGAAGTGACTCTGCTCTTTCCAGAGCTTCTATCAAGGAGACTTTATCCATCTGAGTGTGATTTTGTTGCACTTCTGGATGTGTTTCATCCTCTGCACTCGAGTTCTTTGCTCTTCATCTCTCAGCAGCCTTCGTATTGCTTGTCAGTTAGATTGGCATGTTCCCACTGTTGTCAGCTTCTCTAATTTTGCCAAACCTTTTTCATAAAGCTCCCATGAGTGTAATTATTGCCCTGAAGAAAGTAGGTGCTGCATGGCTCTCCTTCAGTGAGCACAGCTCATGTTAGCACAGGGGCTCTTCCAAGTCTTCTTGACATTTTGGGAGAGCAAAATAAGCAACCGTGCCCAGCAAATGCTTTTGACTTGGGCCCCTTTAATGAAATACTCCTTTGTGCAAAGTGTGCAGGTTTGGGGTCCCCTTGCTTCTCTCTCCCAAGAAAACTTACCCAAGTTTGTCCTCCAATGGCTATCACTGCAAGTGTGGTGATTAGGGATGAGATCACTCATGAAAGATGCGATTCCTTCTGGCTGTCAGCACACTCTGCAAGATATCTGAGCATCTGAGTCTTGAAGTTTTCTTTGCAGCTGCGATTCTTAGAAAATGAGGTTCCAGGGGCCCAGACAGCCTTTTGAGAAAGAAACCAGTATATGTAAATATTGGATGGATTTTTTTTTTTTGCATTGATGTCTTCATATCGAGCTAGCAGGAGCATCATGAAGAATCCCGTGAGATCTCAAGTGTTTCCTTAACTGTTATTGTTTCCCTACCAGGAAAACATGTTCATTTTACTTAAACAATCCTTGTAGCAAATTATAGAATGAATCTCCCTGATTTATTTCCTGCAGCTGATGAGAATAGAGAGGTTGGGATATTGGAGAAGGCACAGACTTTTTTGCCTTATGGGGAGGGGACAGGAGCCAGTGGTACCGGTGTGGTCTGGGTCTGGAGAGCTCCACACCCCACAAAGTGGCTTTGTAAAGTTTAATTAAGGGAGGAGGTGCCAGTAGATGGCACTCATGAATACACAACATTGTCTCCGGGTTTTGCGGGGTCACAATCACTTCTTTTGGGCATGTGTAGCAAAAAGTGCAAAATAGTGCAGCATTCACATGTTGAATTCACAAGGAGGGCTCCAAGGCAGGTGCTGCAGTAAGCAGAAAGCCTTCAGGCTGGTGTCCCCAGGAGGTGGGGAGGAACAATTGGTGTCTGTTAGAAAGGAAACTGATGAAGCCCCTGGATTGGATGGCCATCCTCATCCCCCCTCCACCCCGTTCCATTCAGAGCAGCTCACCTTTCCCGGCCTTGTCGGTACAAGGACACTGGAGGCAGGTGTAGTGACACAGGTCTGCCGGTTCAGTGGTGGCAATTCTGGACAGACAGTTTACGGCAGGGTCAAAATGATTTTGCTTGGAAAATTACAAAGTAGAGCAGTTAGTATAGGAAGTAGAGTCCAAAGTACAGTGGGTTATTCTGCAATGCTAACATCTATATAGGACTGACTATACCTTTCCGTTTCCCTTACATAGGGTAAGATCGATCTGTTTCTCTTATTTACATGAAGTTTGGGTAGCTCATGGAGTGGAGTTACTATGGATTGGCCACCACTTGTGGGCCAGCACCCCTAAAGGAGGTGAGGAGGGGACAGGGCAGATGCAGATGTCACCCTGCGTTGCGCCCCCTTACAGAGCTGCAGCCCACCTGAGGTAGGTTTCATATTTTTGGAGACAATAGAGGAGGAAAATTCCTATGTTATATGTGAGCTTTTTAGATTTGGGGTTTGCCTTTTTGAACCACAACCAAAAGAGCTCAAACGCCATGAATCTTGAGATGCTTTCAGTCCCAATGCTTTTGGACATTAAATCACTCAACAGCAAACAGATAAGACCTTTCTCCTCCTGTCTCCTGAATCCATCCAGCCAATCCTGAGCAGATCACTTCAGTGCAAATGAAACACAGTTTCTTAGTCTCCTTCTAAGGGGACTGGTGTTGGCATCATCACTTTCCACCTCTCCAAGGAGTGCTGAAGGTGGCAGTGACAGGAGACATGAGCTGGGGTGTGCAAGGCTGCCTGTCTGTGCCCGCTGTGGCTCAGTGGGCTCTGGCAGCACTGGCAGTGCCCGCCCGGAGAGGAGGGACTGAGGGGAGTTTGGCTTCCAGTCCTGCCTGCCCAGTGCCCCTCTCCTCGAACAGACCTGTTCAGCTGCCGTCTGTTGCAACAAGTGGCCAGAACTGGGGCTTCAGTCTGCCAGCATTCATTCCTGATGGGGAAAGCAGTGACATTCAGCTTCCATTAGAAGACAAAAATGGCATCACAGGCCGTCTGAGGGCACATTTTCAGCAGTCAGAGTGAAGGCAAGCTATGGACTCTATTTCTGAGCCAGAAGAGCAACCTGTTCCTGCTCCATGGGACTTGTCAGCCCAGAAGTGATTAGTGAAGCAAAAGCAAAGGCCGCAAAGCTCCTCCTGCCCAGCTCTGGTGAGAGAAGGTGATAAGGGATTCATTGTGCAACCAGGAGATAATTGGCAGCAGTAGCATGAAGCAATGCCAGTCCCTTTTGCCATAGCAATTGTCCAGACATTTTGTTCACAGCTGTAATTCACCTTGCTGCACAGTCGATCTGTTCTGGACCGTGCACCGTTTCAAAAGAAGCGCGGCTGCCACATGAAATCAAGTGGGATGGCGCAAAGGCCGTGTGCAGGATTAAGTGTGAAAATCCATTTTGCTGGTGCAGGGCTTGGGGGAGGCAGGCAGTGAAGGGACTGAACCTCCAAAGGGCAAGTCAGCCTTCTCTCCCCTCTCTCTTCCCTCACTGCAGGCACCATTAAGTGTAGCTAAGACTGTACAACCACTTAACTCCTTGTGAGGAGGAGGAGCTGGGCTGTACATGCCTCAGCTTGAACTGACAGATCAGATCTCTTGGGGAGGTAGAGCCCATGTCTTGTGTGATGACAAGCTTGAAGGAACAGGGACCAGGTCTCTCTGATGATGTCTGTGTGGAAAAGTGAGCAGAGAGCTTTTGGCTTAGTTGAAAGCCATACTGCCTGTGTCTTACCTACCTTCTTCTGTGTTGCATACTGCAGCCCAGGCTTGATGTGTCTGCCCTGTGCGTAGGGAGAGCGGAATGAGGCTGTCTGCTGGTGGCCTCGACTGTAGCTTGCCCTGCAGGTGTTAGCTCCAAGGAGACAGCGTGGTTAGGGTGACTGGGCTTGGCGAAGGTGATCCCTTGGGACCCTCAGTCCAAGTTAATGGGAGCTGAAATGTTGGTGATGGGTGAGCCTGTCCTGCTCGGCAACATAGGTCTCTACTTGCCAGCTTTGAGTCTGTGGCTGTGTGTCACATCGTCCTGTAAAGAGTGAGTGTGCCCTGGAGCTGCCCAGCCCCACATCAGTCCCCAAGCTCTGCCCCAAGGAGCTGCTGTCTCCAGAAATGGCTCCTTACCTGCCGTCTGCAGGGCTGTGCGCAGCCCTCAGAGATGCAACAAACAGCGCTTGCCAGAAGGATGGTGCTTCTCTTCCTCTGATGATTGGGAATTTATCTGGCATTTCCTCCCCTGTTTTGCTGAGACTTTATGAACTTCTGGGATTTTCTCCCCTCACCATGGGACAGCAGTTATCCCTCCCAGGGCAAGCACCCATTGCTCTCCCTTGGGCTGTGCAAGATAATTGGCCTGTTTCCCTGGTGTGGAGCCAACGGCTGTGCAAGACAGCTAACGAGAAGAAGTCAGGGTAGCAACAAGATTAAAAATATGTATGAACATATTTTGACTGCAAGGATGCACTGAAGCATAAGAGTCTGGGTCCTGCAGTAAGCCAGAGGCAGACTGAATTGGCATTCAGACTGGCAGTCACACAGTAAAGGAACAGGAAAAGAGAGGGCAGGTGCCCGGTCTTACTTACACTGGTGTAAACTGGAGTAATGTCATGGAATCACCTATTACATTTGGCTGCATCCTGTTGGCTGGAATCCAGCATGGATAGATCGTGTCAGGAGAGGAGGCAGGATGCCACTGAATCCAGTACTGGCCTCTGGCTCTGTTTCCCTCTGCCAGTGGCCTCAATACGTGGTGGTACCTTTCATTGTAAAGATTGTTGGTATGGAGCCCTTATCTGCTTAAGAGACCCCAAGAGCAGGGCAGTGGATGCGGAGTGTGGTGACCCCATCCTGGTGGGCTCCATGGGGCACTGGCAGAAGCCAAGTGTGGCTGTCAATGAAGGTGTCAGAGTGACACAGAGGTGGAGTGGGTGCTCCATTGAAACATGTTGCTTTTTCTTTCATAAAAAATAAAGGTATTTAATTTTAATTTCTATTTTAAGGGTGATTGTTCTTGGCTGGATTGGGTCCCTGTAACACTTCACAAAGTGATTTCAGATAGTTGAAGGCTGTCAACACACCTCAGTCATTTTCTTCTCATGCAGTGAAGGATTTTTGGGGAGGAAGGTTTATGACATATCCTTGCATTGAAGCAGCTCAGACTGGCAGGGAAACTTATCAGCAAACTGCAAAGGCGCTTTCATGACAAGGAAGGCTATCTCGGTACCTTGGCTACAGGTTGCACATATGCAACCTGAAGAGATGATGAAGGCCTGCTGTGAGGTTTCTTCACAGAGAGAAATTCATTTGCTCATGGAAGGAGTTGGTTTCTCTGTTTATATGTTTATATGCTAGAGACCATAAATCCCTGAGCTTCGGATTTCATGGCTTCCAAAAGAAGGAAATGGGGGTTAGTGGAATAGTCGGGCAACCATGCTGGTTTGTAGCCTTTGTGATGCATAAGAGCACCCAGACACCACTGCTGTGACAGGGCTTCCCTGAGCCCACAGAAGCATCTTGACTGCCAGGATGTCAGCGGGCCGGGGGCGGAAGGGGAACCTGACCTGGCACAGCAGCAGCGCAGAACAGGTTGAAAGCTTCAATCAGTCCCTGGCTCCAGTGGCATTGATGTCACGTGTTTGTCTCGGAAATCAGACCCTCCAGCCCCATCCCATATATTAGCAATTCCAATAAAAATAATAATTGGATTCAGTCCATTGCATTTAATGTCAGCTGGAGATTTCTTCCTGATCCCAGCTCTTGATCAGGTGACATCTTTAACCACCAGATTAATAAGCCTGACTGTATTCTCTGAACACTCAACTTTCACAGCCAGAGATGAGGGCTGAAATGTGCTTTCTGCACTGTCGTGCCTTATATACTTGACTGAAGCTGATCAAAAGGTCGTGCTCACGATTCTTGAAATATTTTTTCTTTTTACATTTGTTTTTGATCTGAACTGGATTGAGAACAAAACTTTCCTAAATTTGCCATGAATTAAGTGTTCTCCCATCCTGTGGGTGCATGCTAAAATTGATGCTCTCTTGAGTTTTTTAAAGAAGCTGGTCACTGAAAGTGATATGAAAAGGTCTCCACGTCTAAGACAGATCTCATCCTCTCCCTCTGGACTGCCTTGGGTTCGGGGGTCTCATGAACGTATCTTTCCTTAATCTGGGGGTTCAAAACTCTTCTACTGTTCAGATAAGACTTCTCAAACCTGTGTTGTTCTGTATGCTGAAAAGCATAATTTTTAGAAGAAAAAATTGGCAGAAAACTCATGCTCCACTGCCTTCTGGACTCTGAACTTAGGATAAAGAGATTTTTTCTGGGATTATGGCCTTCTGGCTTCACACTAATGCTTGGTCCTGTCTATGCTATGTAAAAACAGACCTTAACTTTCTCAGTGACATAAAAGATAAATCTATGGAACGAAGTTCTCCTTCGTGTTTAGCTTTGCTGTTCTCACACCCTTGGGTGATGCCTTCATCATACACTCATTGTGGCTGGGATGCTAAAGGAAGCGTGATAGTTCAAGGGGTTAAAAATAAGATAGAAAGTCTTTCCTCTTCAGGTTGTCTGTTCCTGCCTGTGAGTCGCTATCTCCAGCCTGTTTTGTCTGCATTGCAGCCCCCCTGTCTCAGGGCAATAGGGAAATCCTGGATTTCAGTGGCATCGGACTTTCCTGTTCTCTCCAGAATACTCTGAAGGGAGCAGGAGGTGAAGAATGGCGAAGTTTTCTTGGCAGCTGCTCGACACTGCTTCTCTTCCACAGCAAACAGCACGCCTGTCTCCTGTATCTTCAGTCCAGGATCATCCCCCATGTGAAATTTTCTGGTGATGGAGTGCAAAAAAGAGGTCTGAATCCCTGCCTAAGCCTTTCATTCCTGAAGCACAACTGCATTGAGTGGGAAAGCGCCAGAGAAGAAGATTTTTTTAATTGCAAACGTGTCTGACTGAGAAACAGGCGTTAAAAAAGTTCAATAGTGGCTTCAGTGTAAAAGCTGTTAATGCCATTTCATTTCCTAACAGCCTTACTGGCTTTAATCAGTTCATTTTCATAAATGGGATCAGCTACATACCTTCCCTTTGGATGTTGCCTTCATGTGGCATGGTCTGGGATGGTACAGTGCTCTGGACAGTCACAGATGGCCACAGATCTTGACCTCCATATTCAGCATCTCTAAAGAACCAGGCTGTGTGGTACCACCAGTGGTTTACCTCTTTGAAATACGTCCGTCGAGGCAGGAGCTCAGCAGGTCTCCCCACTGACACGTGTGTTCTCAGCACAGGGCTGAGCTCAGGTGTCGAAAGCGGAGGGCTGTGCAGGCAGGGCTGCTTCACACCTAACGCCGCCTCAATGTTGCAGTAATTAGTCTTAATGATCACATCGAGGGGAATGTAAATTGAAACCCCAGATCCAGACACTGCCACAGCGTGGCTAAGCCTGAACCTAGCCTGTGTAATGGTGATATCTCACCTCCTGAACCTCTCGGTTTTGATGTCTCCCAGCAGGAACAAGAATCGGTATCATTCCTGTTCACAAGTAGTTAGGGGAAAAAATGAAGAATGATTTGTGTAAAAATCTAGTGTGTTGGCAAATGCTTTTCAGATTAAAACAAAGATAAACAGCTTAGAGAATAGTTTTTATATGTCTCATCCAACTCTAGACATTTTACAGGTTGAAAACTGAAGCATAGTGATGTGTGGCTGTTCCAATGAAGAATCAATGTTGAATGACAACTATTTTTCGAGGAGAAGATAAATTTGCTGCATTTGCCTGTCTCGCTGTGATGGTTTTACTGGCAGATTTTGCCCTTAAAGCATGCGGCGACATAGTTAGATATATCTGTTCCTAAATGAGAAGTAATCTCTCACCTCTGCTGAGACACTGGAGTGCAGGGGGTTGTGCATGGTCACATATCGGTAAATCTGGTGTTTGTGCTGGGCCACGGCAGCTTGGCCGCACTCCCCTGGCTCTGGGGTAACACGCTGCCTCTCAGGATCTTGTTCTCTGACAGCAGGAAGGACTGGGAATCGTTCTGTGCTGTTTAGATAGGCAGGGTGAATCTTGGTTTTCTCAGGCCTGAGAGCAGATTGAATTCAACACCTTCAGCAGATAAAATCCAGCAGGCAGGTGGGTCATCTTTGCTTGTGTTCAGTCAAATGTGATGTTCCCCATGAAGGATGATGGAAGACGTTTCAAGACAGGCTTGGACTTCACAGGGGTCTCCTGAAAAATTCTGAATCCTGTTTCTGCAGGAAGCTGTGATGTGTTCTCTTTACAAGCTGTGTTAAGGTAGGGCTTGATACATTTAAGCTGTTAGTCCTGCTACTCCTGTTGGAAGGTGATTTAAATTGCAGTTTACAAAAAAAAAAGGGCCTGGGAGTGACGTTGGGGATCCGTGGGAGGCAATGTTACCGGGAGGTTGGTGCACAGCTGCCACTGAGCTGCTGCCCAGCCCTGAGCTGCTGTAGCAGCTCTTTGCCTCAGTTTCCCCTCTGCCAAAACTGGAGAAGCAATGCTGCTGGGTTGTACGGCTTCTCGTGGGAAAGAATCGCTAATTACTGCTTGGGTAGTGTTTCAGAGCACAGGTTTAAGCAATATTAACTCGTATTGTTTCCCTTTTGCAAAACCCTGCTCCAGGATGGAGATCTCCTTGCAGACATTCCTGTACCTTTCTGATAGAGGCAGGATTTGTGAACCCAGTGCCTAATATTAGTCTGAGAGTATTTCTGTTAGATGTAATCCACTGTATCTCTATCTTAGCTTTGAATTTTATATGACACACGTCCCCACAGTAGGAGAGCACTACATTTAGTTTTACTAGTTCCTGGAGGTGGATTGTATCCCACTTGGTTGTTTACAACAGTTATGAAGATTCAACAACATTTTAATGAGGTGTAGCAGTGGTATATTAAGAAATGTATCTATTAAATGCAGTCTTCAGTAGTATTGAATTGGCGTGTGTTAATATTCTTATTACATCTCTGTTAAATCCACAGCTGAAGCATTAATTTTGAGTAGGAAAATTAGGATTTGAGCTAAAAATATGAACTAAAATACAAGTACAGCTGCTTTTAATATGAAGACTTTATTAATAAAGTCTTATACTGACTTAAGCAAGTGTTTACAATAGGTATTTTTAAAACAGATGAAGGTGATGTAAAAGAAACATTCTGTCAATTATTGCTGTAAGATTCATAAAGAGTTACCTATGGAGGTAATTTCTATCTCCTCTTAGGAAAGATTCAGACTTCATCGTTTTGCAGGAAAGTTTTTCTCAAAAATGTGTTCCTTAACATGAATGTGGACATTTGTCTCCAGGGGCATGGTCTCGGGAATCAGTGGTTTAGCAACATTGCTCCTCCAAGCTGTGGTGTTACCACCACCCACGAGGGTTTCAGACTGCAGCACCCCAATCCACTGTTACTGCAGCCAGTGGTAGATACATTGCAGGTTGTTGAGAACTGGCTGAAACCTGTGTTTCAGAAGGACGAGAAGTTTCCTGGGGCGAGAAGACAGCGCAGGTGTAGATCCCAGGGGAAGACACTGTGTTTGCTGCCCTGCATGATCCCCCAGGCTCAGTCTCCAGTAATGACAAGAGGACATCTCTGTCCTGCCTTGTCATTCCTGCACCCGAGCTGAGAGGATCCTCAGGACAGCAGTCACGCACAAATTCTCTTTGAATGAGCTGCATTTGCTGCCAGTCCCTGCCCTGCCCTGTGCGAGGTTTGCAGTACCTGTACTTCCCAGTGCCCCATGGCATGGCGGTGGGAAGGTATTCTAACCATGCGCAAATGGGGTAAAGTAAGGCACAGAGCCTTTCAATGACTTACCCTCTAAGAGGTAGCATGTGAGACCAGTAGCACGGTGGGAAGGCCTCTGTGTGCCAGCCTCACTGTGTCACTTGTCCCAGGCTGTGTTACTGCCCTGTGCCCGCGCGAGCCCTGGGGCACCTTCACCGCTCAGGGACTCGAGTCATTCCCAAGCAGCACTCCCGTGTCCTCCTTGCTCCATCTTTGCCTGCATCTCAGCAGATACCAGATCCCACAGCTGAGCAGTTGGGACCCCCTCGCTGCTGGCAGGCAGCCTGCCTGGTTCCCATCGCTACGTGTCGGTAGGTGGTTCCTGTCTAACGAAGCTCCTTTCCAAGGGAGGCTGTTGACGTGCTCCAGCATCGCCAGATGGTCCCCTTACCTCTTCTGCTCTCACGCTCCCTCGGAAACATTAATGATTCCTAAATCTCTCTCATGGAGGGGCTCCTTTTTGTGACAACCTCATTACGTGGTTATCGGGAGCTGCCACTATCCAGGTTGTCACGACAACCAGCCTGATTCAGAGCCGCTGGGAAAGGTCTGAACCTCAGGCAAATAACCGGCCCCGGCTCCCAGCAGATGCTCACCCGCAGCCAATCGGCGGGGCGCTGGGAAACCATGACATCATGGGCCAAGCAGGCCCCAAAATTTAATTGTTAGCTTTCAGCGTCCCTCCGTGTCCCTTTCCCCCCAGTGCTCCCCAGATCAGCCCCCGGTGCAGCTAAGCCAGTCCTGCTGCCATACCGCTTCGAACCGCTCCGGAGCTGTCCTGGCTCAGCAGGGCTGGCGGAGGGGCCCCCTGAGCCCCCCACGTAAGGCAGCCTTGATCAGGAGCAAGAGCCGAGGCGGCCGAGTGCTTGTGCCTCGGCAGTCTGGCACAGGCAGAAAGCTGCAGAGTAGTACAATACCCACAGCTGTTAGGAGCCAGAATAAGTTGCTGCTTATTGGGGTTTTGTTAATGGGGATGGGAGTTAGTTGTCAGAGTTAATTTTATCTGCAGGACAAGGTCTCTGGCAGCTACCACTAAGTATGGGAGATTAATGGGATCCTTACCCCCCCCTTCTCATGAAAACCTACTGACACCCAATTACCAGTCAAGCTGTATCGCTCAGATTGTGCCATGTTTGCTGGCAAGGTGCGATAAATGCGGCAGAACCAGTTCTGTCACGGATGGAGAATGTGTCCACCTTCCTGCCCTGCTGAAGCAGAGAGGGGTTTGTCCAGCGCTCTTATGCCTTCACTAGGGTGTATCTGAGGCACCCCTGGAACCGCGTACCCTATTAAGGTTACGTCCTACATAGTACTGACTGAGGTGTCCTATAGGTGTGCGGCTGCAGAGTGTTCCTGAATTCCTGCCCTGCTTGAGCACATGCCCCATGAAGGCAGGATCAGGCAGCTCTTTGAAGGAATGCAGCTTTTTGCTCAAGAAAGACTTTTCTTTTTTTAACTTCCTGGCCATCCCAGCTGAGTGTACATTTGCTTTCTGAAAATGCTGGTGCTTGGTCTCTTTTTACTGAGACGTTTAGCCTTGCGCACCCCTCTGCCACAGGGAAGGGTGCTGGTAGTTTCAGGCAGTGCGGGTCTGCAGCACTGCAATCACTTTGGGAGGGTCTATCTGATTAGATCTAAAAGGTGAGGTTACGTGGCTTTCGGCTTCTGAAGTCCTCAGGCATCTTTCAGAGGAACAAAGGCTACCAGAAGGCTATTTGTTGCTCAGAGCTAATATTTCTTTCTCTTTCTTTTGCTTTGCTGCATTGGCTACCTGGCCCTGTGTTTCCATGGGGCTGCATCTTCAGGGAGGAGTTGTCCTTGGGCCACTCTTGGCTGAGGGTGCCCCATGGAGGGGCTGGGCAGGTTGTGCACCGCCTGGCACAGAGAAACTTCAGCACGGATGGTCCTGCTACAGCCAGTCCTGGCTTTTTTAGCACACGAGAAAGGAGCTGTCAGGGCTGGCGATAGACCTGGTCCAGCCAGGTCCCTCCTCCTGCTTCTCAGACTCCTAAAGCATTGGGAATTGGGGCTCAAACCTCAAGTCTCTGAGGTTACTTTTGCAGGATGAGACCCTTGCTCGGAGACCTAGCTAGCTTCTGAAAAAACAGGGTTCATCCAGGCCCTGAGGGTCTGGAGGCCAGAGCTCGTAGGCGTGCAGATTCTCGAAGCATTTTCAACTACCTTTGACACCCACGTGACAGTCACACAGGACTGACAATCTAGCAGGGACCGGCCTGCTTTCCCGTGCCCTGTGGGGACAAAGCCGGCACCCTGTCCACGGCTGGGCTGGATCAGGCTCAGCGAGACTCTGCAGGTCTGGCCCAGCCCAGCCGGTCCCAGGTGTTGGACCCGTGGAGCGAGTCCAGCTTGCAGTGCCGAGCCCCGCGCCCCGTGGCTGTGTGGGTGCCCTGGCCGTGCAGTCACTCGGCGTTTTCCCTCTCCCAGCAGTGTGCCACAAGCAATGTGCCCGTTGTCGGCACACCTGGCTGCTCACAGTGTGCGGGAGGAGCCCTCCAGCTCTGATGTACAGCTGGGGTGAGGGGCAAGGAAGCTCTGTAATTTGGCAATTTCCCCTTTCTGGCCTTTGCCTTTGCTTCCTCTCTTTGTGTCCTTTCCCGGGAAGGCATGGAACAGGCATGGGGCATGAGCTTCCTATCAGGCATAGGACAGTTGGCTTCCATCCAGCAGCTTAAAGATAGCTGGAGAACCCAGGAAGGCTGAAATAGCACAGGTTCGAGGGCTTTGTGGTCTCCAAAGGCCAACCCAAAAGGCACAGACTTTTAAAAACCCTCTGATTTTCAGGAAGAACACCACTGTGCACAGTCAACGTTTGCAAGGTTTCCTTGGCTTCCAAGAGAGTCGTAACTTTGGACCAGGCTGAGAGTAAGGGATCTGATCCTGCGTTTTCACTGCGTGCAGCCACGGAGTCAAGTTTCTGCTCTTTCACAGGAGCAAGGAAGCTGAAACTCTTCCTTCATCTGCTCTCGCCCAGCCTTCAGCACAGACAGAAGCCAAGGCACCGAGCTTGGTCTGTCAGAGAGCCTGCAGTTTTCTTGTACTGCTTATAAGAATAGTTTTGCTAATAGTTTATGCTAAAACTATGTTTTAGTTGGACTTTTTAAAATGAATGAAAGTGATTCACCCGCAGTTTCAATCCTAACATCTGTAATTGCCTAACTTGGTGCTCTGTCTGCCGCTTTTCCTTGAGCTGCCTCCTTCCTTCAGAAGCCTGTGAGCGGGGCACGAGCCTCACGCTGCGTGCGGTGCGCTGGGGCCTGGGGCTGCTAAATAACCTACTGTTCTCTGTCCGAAACAATTGGGAGTAATTTTGACTCTGGAGGTGCTGAATACCACCTGTCCACCACCTGCTCAGTCCTTTCCAACTCAGTGGGCTCTTCTTAAACAGCAGTTTGCAGCAGCCAGTGCGGTTTGCAGGGTATGGCCCTTCAGCCCTGAAGGGCTAGGGGAAGCTGCGGGGACCCCTGACAGCTTCTTCAGCTGTGTTCCCTTCATCACTGCCGTCGGCGACATTCCCCTAAATCTTTGCACGGACTTTGAAGGGGGAAAAGCTGGGCCAAAACCTAAGCCCTCTGCAGACTACCCTGTCTTGGCTCAACAAGGGAGAGTGCGTCCTCTGCAGGGGTCACCCTGTCTGCTTGTCCCAAGGCCCCTCAGATGCATACTGTGCTGTCACTGGGGTGGACAGAAAGTGGAAGGTGCCTCTTCTTCCACTGTTGAGGGACAGCGGCCTCGCAGGGCCACTGCTGACCTTAGAGGATCCCGAGAGTCATCTATCCACAGGGGTATTCCTCTACAGGGATGGAAACAGCACTGACATCTTACTCCGTGGCTTGACTGTGATCGCTGCAGAGCCAGCCGGCGAAGTGATAGATTTGACTCATACTGGGGAAGAAAACCTTGGGGAGACCTCAGCGTACAGCAGGAAGGGACGGCAGTGATTCAGTAGGGGCTGCTTGTCACGTCAGCATTGACTGGGTGACTCAGTGTGCCTTTGCTTCTGGAGAGCCTGTCCATTGAGTGAGCTGTAAGGCGACAGTGTGACCACTCGTGGTCAGAACAGATCACATGCCGTGTGGTGGGGCTTGTTATCTTCTCTTGGGTAACTACATGTGACCCGCCTTACCTTTGGCAATAGCAGCCAGCAGAAGGTAGTCTTCATTTCTTGCCCGTGGCTACTGCATAATGCATTATTAAACAGTACCTTGTGCCTCTCCCTCAGGAAAAAATGAGAAAAAGGTGAAAGATGTGCCCGTCTTGGGATGTAACAGCATGGGAGCGGCTGGCAGAGCCGCCTGCCAGCCCGGGGACCGGGCACAGCCCAGGCGAGGGGGCGAGCTGAGAGCAAGGCTGGTGGTCCCAGCCCCGGCACTGCTGCCATGTCTGCGGCCCTGGGGGCTCTGCTGGGGAGGTTGTAAAATCGGCCGTGGTTTGTGGAATTTTTTTTTTCCCCTGGAAATATTGTAAATGTGAGGTCATCCTCATCAGAACAGGGTCTGTTTCTGCTTTTCAGACCTTTCACGGAGGAGCTGAACTCGAGGGTTCAGGAGAAGCAGGAGTGGGACCACGCGCTGCGTGGGGAAGCGTGATTCTGAATACCGGAGGGCGAAGGGGAACACACAGGCCGTGCAGGAGGAGATTTTTCTTCAGGTGCATTTGGGGGTCTTTGCAGGGAAGCGCCCTCCTTGTCGCAGGAGTGGCAGGAGCCGGTTGCTCAAGCCTTGCCCCTGGTGGGTTTCTCCCACGTTCGGATGCTGCCAGGAAAAGCCCGCAGGCTGTCACACGGCCAGCGTCATCTGGGGGGAACCCGAAATTTCACGGTGCGTTTCCTGGTCCTTGCGGACGAGGACCAAGGAGCGTTATGATGCCTTTCGGG